>NC_134898.1:7343449-7643449 GCF_041734735.1 Babylonia areolata | reverse complement strand
GCACTACTGACAGTACTCCTGGTGTGTTATCTCTGTGTGTTGACACATCCACTTTATACGGCGCTGTTTGTGCTGCCTCCAACCTCAACACGCGTGTTCATACTGACATTTTTACTTCCCGTGACATTATCCCCTCTGATGACAATATTCCAAACTGTAATGTATCCACCGTGATAGCCTCTGCTCCGCTTCCTACTCCTGCCACACCTGTCTGAACTTCCGGACCTTTTCCTACCTTCCCACTGTCCTCCACTGCTCAGTCACGATCTTCTTCCACTGTTTGCCTGACTCACCATGCTTCACCATTAGATTCCTCTTTGCTTACCTCTGATCTCTTTCTCTTTCATGCCTGTCTGTTCAATGTTCAATCTGTCTGTCTCGATGAAAAGACTGACTATATTTTTGATTATATTTTTGAAAATAACTTTGATATCGTATTTCTTACCAAAACTGGTTAAGTCACAAGGTCACGAACCCAAACTGAAACAACTGACACCCCCTGGATACAAAACTAAGTCACTTCCTCGACTGTCTGGTGGAGGTGGCATCGCCATCGTCTACAGAGACATCTTGGAGTCTTCCCTTTCCTTCTCCTATAACCACGCCTTTCCACATGATACTTTTGAAATGCTCGAAGCCATTCTTAGTGTTCCCGGTCACTCAATCATCTTCTGTTGTCTTTATCGTCCTCCTCCTAGTCGTAAAAACTGCCTGACGTCTTCTCTGTTTCACGATGAGTTCCGAACACTACTTGATCACTACAACCTTCGTTCTGGCAAACTTATCATCTTTGGAGATTTCAATTTTCATTTCGACAACCAAACCTCCACTGATGTCAAACACCTATGTCTATCTGTGTCCAATCATTCTCTATCTCAGTTCGTCACAGAACCAACGCAGATCTGGCCATACGTTGGACTGGCTCATCACACGTGACTGATGCCATGACTGCGTCAGTGACTGTAACTGACAAACTTTCTTCCGACCATTCTGCTGTTGTATTCTCGCTAAATATTTCAAAACCTACCAGAACCAAAAATCCGTTACTCGTCGCAACCTAAAATCCATCAACATTAACACTTTTTCTTCTCAAGCTGCTGACCGCTTTTCCAAAATTTCTTCCCGGACCGACGTCTCCACACATTACAACACTGTCCTCTCTCAAGTGCTGAATCAACATGCACCCCCACTACCCGCATGCTCCCTGATAGACCTTTCACCCCATGGCACACACAAGACATTCGACTTGCAAAACGCAAACGTCGCCAATTGGAAAGACAATGGCGATCAACAAAACTGAAAGTCCACAATCATATCTTCCGAAAACAAATAAATAAAGTCAAACATATGATCTCATCAGCAAAGACAAAATTCTTTTTTTGCCTAAATGTAATATTTGCCCTATGTCAACCAGTGGAATTTGGTTGCCCATGCTGATGTGACTTTCCAAATTATGTGGCACAAGCCTTCAAATAAGCATTCAATTAAGCAGGGCATTCAGAGGAGAGTCTCTCTCTCTCTCTCTTTCTTTTTTTTTTTTTTTTTTTTTTTTTTTTTTTGTCGATAGATACCCTCACCCCCACCTCCTCATTGATGATTTGGGTTATGAAGCGGAGGAAAAAAGATCACAAACACACACACACACACACACACACACACACAGGGGAGAGGGAGAGTGAGGGGAGAGAAAGGGGGGGGGGGGGAAGAAAGAAAACCGCGATAGAGGGGTTGTGGACATGTCTCCTCTTCCATCACCCTTTCCTACATTAAAACTTGGATGCTGGTGTTTGGTGGATATGCATGCCATTTTTTTTCCTCTGTATTCTTGGCTTTATATATGTGTGTGCATCACATAAGATCCAGTTTTGTTTTTGTTTTTTTTTGTTTGTTTTTTTGTTTTTTGTTGTTGTTTTTTGTACTCGATGGTGAACAATTGATGGGAAAAAAATCCCAAACCTTCATGCAGGAATATGAGTATACTAGTAAAAAAATTTTTTTAAATATTTTTCTGTACTTTTCGGATTCCACGGAATCAAAAACAATGTCACTCTCAGCCCGGTTTTGGCTCTGTGCAGTCAGCTAGGTTATGGGCGACAGTGATGGTGTGTAAATGTTGATGCTATGCCCCTTTGTATTACTCTTACTGTACATTGTGTTGTTGTTTTTGACTCACTTGTGTAAACAAAGTGAGTCTATGTTTTAACCCAGTGTTCGGTTGCCTGTGTGTGTGTGTGTGTGTGTGTGTGTGTGTGTCCGTGGTAAACTTTAACATTGACATTTTCTCTGCAACTACTTTGTCAGTTGACACCAAATTTGGCATAAAAATAGGAAAAATTCAGTTCTTTCCAGTCATTTTGTTTAAAACAATACTGCGCATCTGGGATGGGCACAAAAAAAATAATGAATGAAGCCTAATTATATGCAAACTGCATTTGCTGTTATATTTATATTTTTTGTATTCTCTAAACTTGGCACTTTGATCTGATATTCTGACCCAACAGCTAGAGCAGTCATTATTATCATTTTTTGTTCAAACAGGAACTTCTTTTGCTAAGCATGGAAGTTTTATTTATTTTGCGAACGTTTTGGTGCAGATAGTAAAAAAGGGAAATTACTCTGTAATGCTAGTGGAGTTAATTTGCTTTAAACTGATCTTTCTCATCTTAAACATTACATTTTGAAACAAGAGAGGCAAGGCCTTCAAGACTCACTTGTGATGCACTTAAAAAAAAACCAAGCTTTTTATGTATTGAGTATAATTTCAAAATGTAATGTTTAAGATGAGAAAGATCAGTTTAAAGCAAACTAAGTTCCCCCAGCAGAGTAATTTCCCTTGTTTTACTGTCTACACCAAAACGTTTGCAATAAATAAAACTCCCATGCTTAGCAAAAGAAGTTCCTGTTTGAACAAAAAATGATAATAATGATAGATTTTTTGTTGGGTCGAATGTCAGATCAAAGTGCCAAGTTTAGAGAATACAAAAAATATAAATATAACAGTAAATGCATTATACTCAATACATAAAAAGCTTGGATTTAAAAAAAAAATGTATCACAAGTGAGTCTTGAAGGCCTAGCCTTTCTTGTTTGTTGTTTTTGCGCCCATCGCTCGCTTGTGCTAGTCAATCAAATTGTCATTTTTTAAAATATTTTTGTATTATGGTGTCATTTTCTTTTGTCAATAATTGTTACTTGTCTGTATGCAATTTACTTTTCTATCTCGGTCTCTACTTCTCACGAATGGATGAATATTTTTTGTTTCCTTTTGCTCAGTTAATTGATTTTAGGATACACATTCTCTATTTCTTTGTTTGTTTAACAGAAGAATATGTTATGGATAGAAATCACAGTGATTTTCTGGAAGAAAGGGGGTGCGATATATACAGACCAAAAATACCACTTGTCAATGCATAACCTTAAGATATCATCTCTAAACTGCCAGGGGTTGGAAATTTTCAGAAAAGGAAAGACGTCTTACAGTATTTAAGACAAAAGCAATATTCAGTATACTTTTTACAAGACACACACAAGAAGATGGACAGACAGATCAGGGCAGAATGGGGTTATGAATGTGTTTTTTCGTCGAATAATTCTAGATCACGAGGGGTAGCTATTCTGTTAAATAATAACTTTGAGTTTCAAATACAAAAAACGATTGTAGACATTCAGGGTAATTACATATTTCTAACATGGAAATTCTTTTGGTCAATGTCTATGGACCTAACAGAGATGACCCTATATTTTTTGAAGAGATTCGGACAAAAATTGAAGAACAAGCTATTCAAAATGTAATAATAGGAGGCGATTGGAACTTAGTTATGAATCCTAGCTTAGACTATTACAACTATAAACATGTAAACAATATGGCAGCACAAGAAACAGTAATAAAGATGATGGATGACTTACAGTTAGTAGATATATGGAGAGAATTAAATAATGAGGTTTTAAGATACACCTGGAGGAGACCAACCCCCTTACAACAAAGCCGTCTTGATTTCTTTTTATTGTCTGACAATTTGATCACCAACGTTAAGGATGCAGATATCACTTATGGTTACAGAAGTGACCATTCTTTAATTACAATTGATCGACAATTTAACACAGAACCTAGAAGAAAAACATTTTGGAAATTTAATTCATCTTTACTTAGGGACAACGACTATGTAGAGTTAGTGAAAGAAACAATAGAAAAAGTAAAGGACCAATATGCAGTGTTACCGTATGCAAGAGAAAACTTGGGCAAGATACCTAATAATGAAATTCAGTTAACCATAAGCGATCAACTCTATCTGGATGTATTATTAATGGAAATAAGAACTAAAACAATATCTTTTGGTATAAGAAAGAAAAGACAGCTTATAGAAAAGGAGAAAATACTAGAAAAAGAAATACAGCGAATCGATAAAGAAATAGGTACACATAGTTTGGCTAGAGAATTGCAGGAGAAAAAAGAAGAACTAGTACAGCTACGAAAAATAAAATTGGAAGGGATCGCATTAAGGTCAAAAGCGAGGTGGGCATCTCAGGGTGAAAAGATGACTAAATATTTTTGTAATCTTGAAAAAAGACATTTTGTAAGCAAACAAATGTTTTAATTAGTTACATCTCAAGGTAATATTTTGACAGAAACAGACGAGATCTTAGAGGCGACGAGACTTTATTATGAAGACCTATACAGAGAACAGGAAGTAAAAGACATAGACATTAGCAGTTACATTAAAAGTTTGCCCAGTCTGGATGAATTTGAATTCAGAGCAGCTAGAAGGACTTATAACAAAACAGGAAGCCACAGAAACACTAAGAAGAATGCAAAACGATGAGTCCAGGCACAGATGGAATGACTGTAAACTTCTATAAATTTTTCTGGAAAGATATAGGGGACTTTGTAGTTAGATCACTGAATGAAGGTTTTAAAAAGGGAGAACTGTCAGTTACACAAAAAGAAGGGATAATTACATGTTTACCAAAGGGAGATAAGCCAAGAGAATAGTTACAGAACTGGAGACCTATTTCGTTGCTAAACGCAGCTTATAAGATAGGATCTGCATGCATAGCTAATAGAATCAAGAAAGTTCTACCAAAGTTTATACACGAAGATCAGACAGGTTTTATTCCAGGTAGATATATTGGCGATAACATAAGAACCCTGATATGACATTATGCATTATTTAGAAATTGAACATCGTCCAGGCTTGTTAGTATCAATAGATTTCGAAAAAGCATTCGACTCATTAAATTGGTCATATATGAACACTGTATTAAAAGCCTATGGATTTGGCCTAGATTTATGTAAATGGATTCACATCTTTTACAAGGATATAAAATCATATGTCATTGTGAAGGTAAAGTATCCAAAGGCTTGAAAATACAAAGAGGATGCCGCCAGGGAGATCCAATCTCACCCTATCTGTTTGTATTATGCTCAGAAATCCTGGCGTGCAAGATTAGGGAAGATGAAGAAATTAAAGGCATAAATTTATTAGATACCATTTTTAAAATTAGTCAGTTTGCTGATGATACAACATTCACATTAGAAGGAGATAAAGAATCGTATGAAAAGTTGTTTGAAACACTAGAGGGATTTGAAGAATTTTCAGGGCTAAAAATTAACTATGATAAAACATTAAATGTCTGGTTAGGAAGAATGAAGAACTCAAAACGCCGGTATCTACTAGAAAAAAAAAATGAAATGGAACCCCCCCAAATATAAACTTTTAGGCATTTGGTTCACAGAAGATCTATCAAAAATAACTGAAGTGAATACAAAAGACAAATTGATAGAAGCTAAGAGGCTTTTCAAGATTTGGTCAAAACGTATATGTACACCCCTTGGTAGAATTGCTATTTTAAAATCACTTATACTTTCAAAACTCATTTACTTGTGGATTCTTCTTCCCAGTCCCCCGGACAAAGAGATAAATCAACTACAGAAACTGTGCTATGAATTTATATGGGATGGCAAAACAGACAAGATTAAAAGAATATATACAGTACATAATGTTGGAAATGGAGGTTTGGGTATTCCAAATATACAAAAGTACATAGAGGCTCTAAAAATATCATGGATTAGGAAATTACACACAGGAACAGCAAAGTGGAAAAAAAATACTCTTAGTCAAATCCCCAGAAATCAACTCCCTGGATCTGTACGGACGAGGAAAATTTGTAAACACTGAATGTAATAGTTTCTGGAAAGATGTATACTGGGCATATGAGAATTTTACAAAACATGTTAGGTTAAAAGAAGCACAAGAGGCACTCGTAGAACCACTTTTTCATAACGACAAATTTAAAGTCGGTAATAAGACAGTTTATCTAAAAAAATTGGACAAGTAAAGGTATTTTTCTGGTTAGAGATATTGTAGATGACAATGGGTGCTTCCTTAGTCATAAAGATTTCACAGAAAAATATGAGGTTAAAGTTAATTATTTACTGTATATGGGATTTATACGTTCCATTAAAAGTTACTTGCGCACAAACAATATTACTATCACAGACAAAACTTGCAATAAAGAACCAAAAGCACTGCAGATAATAGCTAATGTTAAGAAAGGATCTAAAATTTATTATGATATATTACTTGAACCAATTTTTCTATACAATATAAATTCTTTTATCAAGTCGGAGCAAAAACTAGACATTGCAATAAATTGGGATACCACTATGAAACAAGTGAAAAACATAAAAGAAGTAAGATTGAAATGGTTCCAGATTAGAATATGTCATGGTATATTGGTTACAAACAAAATACTAAAAAAAAAAAAAAAAAAATGGGAATAACAAATAGCGACATGTGCAACTTCTGTAAAAATGAAATAGACACAATTCAACACTACTTATGGCACTGTACATTTACTCAGCTCTTTTGGAGGGGACTTAGAGAATGTCTTGAAGGAAAAGTGTGAAAATTGTGTAAATGTAAAGTTTAATATAGAGTTAGTATTATTTGGAAATGATGATGTTACAAAAACAGGTGAAATATTTGACTATATCATTCTAGTGGCGAAACATTTCATTTATAAATGCAGAATAAATAAAATCAAACCATGTATAAAGTACTTCCTAACAGACCTAAGAAACATATATAAAACCGAAAAATATATACACTCGATGGAAATGATGTCCATAGCATTTTCTAGAAAATGGTGCCCATACATAAAAATGATTGAAGGCAACGAGGAGGAGTAGAGACAACCATGAATGTAACGTTTGTTCTTTTATTTATTTATTTATTTCCCTTTCATTTACTTACTTGTTTTTAACAGTGCATGTGACTTTTTTGTTTGTTTTTTCTCGATATGAAGACAGTGTTGTGTCATTTTCCTGATTTGCAGTTTAGTTGGTGCACAGTGGCAAATATTGTTGATTCCAGATGTTGGTTTTGTATGTCCGTCTGTATGTATTAAATGTTAAACTCGAATAAAATATTTATTAAAAAAAATTAAAAAAAACAACTTTTTTTCTGAAGTTCTCGATGCCACATCCACCAAATCTCTTTACTCTATCATGTCAAATCTTCTCGGTACTGCAAAAAGACCACTCTTCCTTCTGCCTACACTTTATCTGAACTCCTCTTTCGTTTTCGACAAAGTCCAAATATCCGTACCATCTTAGACCAATGTCTTTCCAACCTGCTCATTCTGATCCTCAATTCAACGGCACTCCTCTCCATTCCTTTAATCCATTGACTGAAACAGAAGTGAATGAAATCCTGAAAGAAATGACAATAAAATCCTGTGAGCTCGATCCTATACCAGCCTCAGTCTTTTCCCAGTGTGTCTCACAGCTTCTCCCCACAATCACCAATATTGTCAACTCATCTCTTCTCAATGGAACGTTTCCATCCACTTTCAAAATTGCAATCGTCCGGCCTTTACTGAAGAAACCCAACCTTCACGCAACATTTTGAAAAACTATCGACCAGTTTCTAATCTTCCATTCATGTCCAAACTCCTTGAAAAATCTGTCCTGAAGCAGCTCAACAACCACCGTTGTTTCAACAATCTCATCCACCCATTTCAGTCTGCCTATCGTGCTGACCATAGCACCGAAACCACTCTCCTCCACATCCTGAATAATCAACTGCTAGTGTCCGACTCAGGAAAAAATTCCCTTCTCACTCTTCATGACTTGTCAGCCGCCTTTGACACAATAGACCATTCAATCCTTCTTTCCCGTCTTCATTTTACATTTGGTATCAACGGCACTGTTGTAAACTGGTTCAAATCTTATCTCACTGATCGATTCCAGTCTGTCATTGTTGATCATTTCCAATCTGAACCCGTTAAAATCGAACATGGAGTTCCACAGGGATCTGTTTTAGGCCCAGTGCTCTTCACAATGTACACTGCTCCTTTCACTGAAATTATCAACGGCCATAATGTCATTTTTATGCTGATGACACTCAACTCCAGAAGAGTGATACACCTTCTAAACTATCCATGGGACTGCCACAAGGGTCTCCGCTCTCTCCTGTCCTCTACAATGTCTACACGAAGGGCCTCGCGGACTTAAACAACAATGGAATAGCTCGGGTACTTACTCTTTCGGATGATGGCCTGGTCTTCAAAACTTCGAAAGATGCTCAGGAAAGAACTAAAGCCATCCAGAAACAACTAAACAATATTGCTCAATGGTGCAAAGACACAGGATCTTCCATCAATCCAGCGAAAGCCCAAACGTTGCTGTGCACCCTCAACAACAGAACCGTGAGCAAATCACCACCACCTGTTTCATTCGACGGGATTCAGATCGAGAAAACTGAATGCTTACGCTACCTGGGAATACACTTCGACAGGATGCTGACCTTCAGAAAACATACGGAAAGTACTGTTCTCAAATGCAAAAAGGGCCTTTCAGTCTTGAAAGCAATGGCAACCAAAGGCATTGAACAACGCCACCTTGTCGCGAGATGGATTACATTTTTTTTTTTTTACCTTTTGACCTTTTTCCTATTTCATGTGCCTGTGTGTGGATGGATTTGTATAATGTATAAACTTCGAACGCCTGTTGTTTTTGTGCTTGAGTTTCATATAGTGTCATTTCTTGGATTTGCACGGTGCTGGGTTTTTATTTTTCCATTAAGCTGTACTCAGGGCAGCATCAGTTGAATTTTTAAAATTGGGTTTTGGAAGGCAGACGCGCGGTAGAGCTCTCAAGAGTAACATCCATGTGGATGTTCTGGGTGTGGCAATATGTATTGCCCAGTTGTGTATAACACCTGTGTGTGTTGAGGTCGGGTTTTCCTGACTGGCCAAGTCCACCAGGGGAACAAGTTGTTCCATGTAAGTAGCCAGTATTTATCTTCAGTTAAACGTTTAAATGTTCTTGTTCTTTTTTGTGTGTGTGAATGCTACATTGGATAAATAGGAAGGGGTCTCTTTCGAAATGATTCTGTAAAGTGTAAAAGTGGTTGGCTAGCTTGTTTGATGTTATACGTGGTTAATTGATTTTCTTGCTGCACTGTATTAAATCATTACTCATCCTAGTATTATGGGGGATTTTGAGTAAAATTCATTGTTGTAATTTTTCCCGTATTGTAATAGGTCTCGGATAAGTTCATTTCCTAAGTAATGGTGGTGGTAGTGCCAGTAGAAGTGGTAGTGGTGGCAGTAGTGGTAGTAGTAGTAGTTATTGTTTTGCATTTGGTTGGGTTTTATATAAATCACTTATTGGAACTGAGCCGTGTTTGCCAAGTGCAGTGATTAAAGCAGATTTTCTTATTACGTAATTAAATTAAGTCTTAAAATCGTTAATCTGATGTTTATACTAGTTTGTGATATTACTGTCATAGTAATATTGACTTTTTAGGCCTGTTCCTGTTCCTTTTCCTGTTCTTGGTATCTCCCTTTCCCGCCTGAGTCCGCTGGGACGGCAGACTGGCAGCGTCCCTTCGCCAGACTCCAATAGCGTCCTGGGTTGAGCGTGGACGTTACAGCCCAGCTATTCCCTTTCGTCCCTTTTCCCTTGTTTCCCTTTTCCCAGCCCAGTTGCGTCCTTTGACCCTTCCCGAGCATCACCCGTTCGTCCATCTTCTCATCGTCGTCCCTCGTCGTCCCTCGTCGCAGCATCGTCGTTTATCATCTTGTGTCGAACTTCATCACTCCAGCTTTTCCGCTAGCCCCCTCAACAGTGCCGCTCACCGTTTGCGGTAGGGGTAGGTGGGAGAGGTCAAGATTTGTGTTTGTCCCCTCCCCTTCTTTCCCTCACGTTCCCAGAAGGGACATCGACTTTCATCATTAGTCATCACTCGGGATCCAAGTTTGTGTGTGTGTGTGATCATGAGTATGTGTGGGTATGTGTGTGTGCGCGTGCATGTGTGTGCTTTGGTTGCATGAGGGCTGTGTGCCATAGTTTGTGACAGTATACTTTTTGTTTGGGGGTTTTCTTGTCATTTGTTTGTATTTGCAATTGTTTGTCGTGTAATAAAACTTTATTTACCCTTTCAAGTTCCTGATTCCTTCTGTGCGAGAAGGTAGGTCCCGTCCCAGGAGGGTCGGGGCGCGACAATGGTGGAGATGCGGGATATTTGATTTTCATTTCACTCAGGAACTTTGGGGTTTGTGTTGTGTAGAGGTTAAGGTTTTTTGGTTTTTTTCCCATACATTACGTTTATATATCTCTTATTTGTTTTCAAATGGTGTTTTTTTCAGATCTGATAATGGGATTGTAGACCAAAGTGGCTGTCTTGACTTAAGATTGATTTTCCTTTTTTTTTTCTTAGACTTTTTGGGATGTTTACACGGTCTATGGCAATGGCGAGTAAACAGGGTGTTGTAGAACCTGGAGATCTGGCTCAAGAGCAGTTAGGTCCCAGAACTCCATTGCAGGAAACACCTCTCAGCAGGTATGGGAAGGGTTCAGCTGGGAGGGGTAGATCAAGAGGCATTAGTCAGGTGGTTGATTCTGTAAGACCTGGTGAGAGAGAAGTGGAGCGAAAGATCAAGACTGATCCCAGCTCACAGTTCAGTCCAGCTTCAGCTCCAGCCACTGACATGTCTGCAGTGTTGATCCATTTCCTACAGGCTCAGCAGGATAGAGAAGAAATGAGACTGAGGATGCAGGAAGAGAGAAGAAAAGCGCTGGAAACTGCTTTTAGACCGAGAAGATGAAAGAAGGAAAGCTGACATAGTACATCAGGAGAGATGGATCAAGGCTGAAGAGGCTTGAAGGAAGCATGAAGATGAGGAATGGCTGAGAAGGGAAAAGAGAATTGAGGGCCTGAAACTGAATCCCTTAGAGGACAGAAATAACGTGGACGACTACCTAAACCAGTTCGAGAAGATAGCTGAGCTACAGGGGTGGCAAAAGGAAACGTGGTCAAGTCACCTGCTGCCTTACCTTACGGGTATTGCAAGATCCCTCTACTTTGCCCTCTGTCCTGAAGAACAGAATAACTGATAGTCTGTGTGCTGCGCTGATGAAAAGGTTTAACCTTACAGCAGAGGGCTATCGTCGGAAGTTTAGAGAGGCTCGTAAAGAAACAGGCGAAACTTTCGAACAATTTATTGTAAGACTGGACGGTTATTTTCAGAAATGGGCCAGCTTATCCAATAAGGATGTAAACAAGGTTGAGGATTTGAGAGACCTTATCATAGCTGAGCAGTTCATGGAGACCCTGTCCACTGATTTAGTCATCAGGATCAGAGAGCGACAACCAGCCAACGTCCAGGAAGCGGCTCGAGCTGCTGACGTCGTCGTTGAGGCCAAGAAGTCCACCCGGAAGGTTCAGATGTCTGGCACTTCCAGCAGCTCAAGTAAAGGTCAGGGAAATGACAAAGTTAAGGACTCCAAATCAGTGGGTTTAGAATCAGATTCCCTCAGGGTTGCTAGGGAGAAGGGTTTATGCTTCAAATGTAAAAAGCCAGGTCACATGAAAAAAGACTGCAAAATGGCGGCTGCGGTGTTAAGCTCGCCATGAAAAAAGGCACAAAAGGTTCCTGCACTTTGCAAAAGGTGTAGTGCAAAGGTTTTCCACCCTCGTTGTATGGTACGTTTGAACGGGAGGGAGGTGGAAGCACTGAGAGATACCGGGGCCGATTCTCTGATAGTGGATAGTGCGTTGGTTTCTCCTACAATGTTTACTGGTAAAAAGAAGTGCATCACACTGGCATCAACAGGACACCAAGAGCTTTGTGACACTGCCCATGTTATGCTGGAGTCGCCTTTCTTTACCGGCAAAGCCTCAGCTTTGGTAATGGAAAACTCTTTGGTTCCTGTCATTGGGAATCGGGTGGAGCTTGAGCCCGGCAGAGAATGTCGAGTCCCAGTGTATAGCGTTGTTCCTGAGGCAAGATCCGTTGGAACCAGAGCCATGACACACGAAAGGCAGGTCTCTGAAAAACATTTGTCTGCATCGAAGCCACCAATTGGACAGATTGGGCCCGAGCAAGTTTTCCAGATGCAAAAAGATGTTTCATTGAAGAGGGTGCGCAAGAGTGTAGAGTCTGGGCAACAGTTCAAGGTTGGGAGTTGTACTGTACACTTCGAGAAGAGGAAGAAGCTTCTCTACCGTGGTTACTCAGGACCTACAGGATCGTACAGCCAGCTTGTTGTTCCCAAACCCCTGCGAGATGAAGTCATGCACCTTGCCCATGATTCTGTTAGGACAGGACATATGGCTGCCAAGAAAACTCTGAAAAGGGTATGGCGTTCTTTTTACTGGCCTGGCATGTGTGTTGACGTCAGAAGATATTGTTCTTCCTGTGGCCAGTGCCAAAGAACAACTCCTCGAGGCATCATAGAGAAAGCCCCTCAGGAAAAGGCGCCTGTACTGGATGAACCATCTCAGAAGTGTCGTCGAGTGTTTGGTGTGTCCTCTTACACCAGCTTCAGAAAGAGGTTGTAGGTACATATTGATTTCAGTAGGTGATATGGTAAAATACCCAGAAATGGTGCTGAATATTTGAGTTGATAATCTTAATTCTTTGATTCCTGTTTGTGGTTAAAAATCATCTCGCTCTTTGCTGTTATAACAAAACGGGTAGTTTTGTCTTAGTGGGGGGATGTGTCGCGAGATGGATTACATTTTTTTTTTTTAACCTTTTGACCTTTTTCCTATTTCATGTGCCTGTGTGTGGATGGATCTGTATAATGTATAAACTTCGAACGCCTGTTGTTTTTGTGCTTGAGTTTCATATAGTGTCATTTCTTGGGTTTTCACGTGCTGGGTTTTTATTTTTCCATTAAGCTGTACTCAGGGCAGCATCAGTTGAATTTTTAAAACTGGTTTTTGAAAGGCAGACGCGCGGTAGAGCTCTCAAGAGTAACATCCATGTGGATGTTCTGGGTGTGGCAATATGTATTGCCCAGTTGTGTATAACACCTGTGTGTGTTGAGGTCGGGTTTTCCTGACTGGCCAAGTCCACCAGGGGAACAAGTTGATCCATGTAAGTAGCCAGTATTTATCTTCAGTTAAACGTTTCTTTTTTGTGTGTGTGAATGCTACATTGGATAAATAGGAAGGGGTCTCTTTGACCCTTCCCGAACATCACCCGTTCGTCCATCTTCTCATCGTCGTCCCTCGTCGCAGCATCGTCGTTTATCATCTTGTGTCGAACTTCATCACTCCAGCTTTTCCGCCAGCCCCCTCAACAGTGCTGCTCACCATTTGCGGTAGGGGTAGGTGGGAGAGGTCAAGATTTGTGTTTGTCCCCTCCCCTTCTTTCCCTCACGTTCCCAGAAGGGACATCGACTTTCATCATTAGTCATCACTCGGGATCCAAGTTTGTGTGTGTGTGTGTGTGTGTGATCATGAGTATGTGTGTGTATGTGTGTATGCGCGTGCTTGGGGGTTTTCTTTGTCATTTGTTTGTATTTGCAATTGATTGTCACGTAATAAAACTTTATTTACCCTTAAGTTCCTGATTCCTTCTGTGTGAGAAGGTAGGTCCCGTCCCAGGAGGGTCAGGGCGCGACACACCTCTTCCTGCTATACCAATCACTCGTCCTCAGTGTCATCGACTACGGACTTGGGCTAACAACACCATCTCAAAGCAACCTCATAAAATTAGAAAGAGTTCAAAATGAAGCTATGAGGCTGATCCTTGGAACAACAAAAGACACGCCCACAGAAACCATGCGATACCTGCTTGACCTTCCTTCAGTGCAGGCCAGAAACAAGTTAGAACAGGTCAAGACATACTTCAAAGCATTAGAAAACCCTCAAAACCCACTGCATGACGCAGTCAAAGAACCAAAAGGCAGCCGTGGGGGATATGGGTGTATGTGTGTGTGCTTGTACAAGTAAATGTTCGTGTGTGTGTGTGTGTGTGTGCCGTGGAAGCTGCGATACGTAGCCTAGAAATGAGTGTGTGGAGGAGGGGGTAGAAGAGATGCAGGGTCATGTGTATGGCGTGTGTGTGTGTTGGGGTCATGTACGTTTATGTGTATTTGACTGTGCTTTCATATCTGTGAAACTGCATGTTTGGTGCATGTCTGTTATGCACGTGTGGGTGTATGTGTGAATGTGTGTCTTCATGTTTTACATTTATTTGCTTATTTATCATCATTGTTGTCTTATTTATTCATTTATTTATTTGTTATTATTATTATTACTACTACCTTTTTATATTATAATTATTATTTATTTATTTATGCTTATCTATTATTTATTCACCTTTTTTGTTCTTTTTGTTCTTTTTTTTTCTCTCTCTCAAGGCCTGACTAAGTGCGTTGGGTTACGCTGCTGGTCAGGCATCTGCTTGGCAGATGTGGTGTAGCGTATATGGATTTGTCCAAACGCAGTGACGCCTCCTTGAGCTACTGAAACTGAAACTGATACCCCTGAAAAATTGTCGTCGCTCTTGCAAGAAACATCCAACAGCTTCCTAGACATACAAAACTGGATGACTAAAGAAGTTACAGTTGAACGCGGACGAAACTGGAGCAATGATCATAGGAACTAAACAAAAACTGTCTTCCATCACAACTGACAAAATCAAACTTGGCAGTACATACATCCCTCTTTCCAGTTCAGTCAGGAACCTCGGCGTTGTCCTTGACAACACACTGTCCACGCAAAAATTTATCAGTCAGACATGTCAATCCTGCTACTGTCAACTGCGACGAATCAGTTCCGTCCGGAAATATCTGTCCACTGACGCAACATCTAGACTTGTCGTTTCTCTCATTCTCTCTCGCCATGACCACTGTAACTCTCTATTGTCTGGTTTACCTGCTTCATCCGTTCAGTCCCTTCAGCGCATGCAAAAATCTGCTGCCCAGCTCGTCCTCAGAAAGAAAAGATCTGAGCACATCACTCCTCTTTTGCAACATCTCCACTGGCTCCCTGTCTCACACAGAATAAAGTACAAGATCAGCACTCTATGTTATAAATGTATTCACAAATTTGGTCCTTCATATCTCTGTGGCTGCCCTCACCTTTACACTCCATCTCGTTCTCTACGATCCACTCTGTTTATGCATACCCAGATTCAAACACTCGACTGTTGACCACTGCTCTTTCTCTGTCTCTGGACGTTGTAATTGGAATGAACTTCCTCTTTCGCTTCATCAGGTCTCCACACTCAGCTCTTTCAAGTCTGGCCTTAAAACCCATCTCTTCCCAAAATAGCCTCCCTCCCCTGCCTCTTCCTTGTCTTCAGTTTTTCCAGTTTTAAAGTTATGCATGCATTTGAATGACTGGTGCGAAAGCGCTTTGATTTGTCTCTGCACAAGATTCAGTGCTATATAAATATAATAATAGTAATAATGATGATAATAATAATAATAATAATAATAATAATAATAATAATAATACCGTCTGCAAACTGTGCTCTTTTATGCTACTTATCACCAATTAATGTACCTTGAATAGTAGTAGTATGGTAAGGGACTTCTCACCACCACCAACTCCTTTCGAGGTCTTCGTCACATCCGGTTTGGGGTTCTAACCAGCGGAAATGACTTCATGGGTCAAGGTTATGTAAGAGACGTCAACAGGTCTATGTCGTCGGAAGTTACATCAGCGGAACTAAGGTTAATGGAAAAAAAAGTCACAGGTCAAGATCGTGTCGCACGTCAACGGAAGTATGGTCAGCGGAAGTAAGGTCAGTGGTGAGGTCATAGAGCAAGGTCGTGACGCAATTGCCGAGTAAATAGAGGGAAAGCCCGGCTTTGGTTGTTAATGGACTGCACTGCTGATGTCGCCGCGAATGTACTCTGCGTGGGTGGGTGCCTGCCCGCAGATGAACATGGGACTAGCTTTTCTGACTATTTTATGGGTTTTAGACAATCTTACTAAAGTCCCCAGTTTGTGAAATCAAATGATTTTATGTCTACTGTTTCTTTTACAACCACTGGTGACACCACTAGGCACAGTGCTCTCACCATTTGTTTTCTTTGTATACGGCTGGCTGCAGAAATCTGTCTACATCGTGTCCACTGGTCAAGTTTGTTGATGATTCCGGACTGACAGGATCGATTACTGATGACGATGACGCTGACTTCCGAAGAGAAATTGACAGATCTGTGAACTGGTGTGATGAAAACTACCTTGAACTAAATGTTGGCAAAACAAAAGAACTTGTAATTGACTTAAGAAAAAAGAAACAATGTTTAAGTGAAATTCTCTTAAAAAATGAAGTGGCTGAACAAGTATGCTCATACAAATATCTTAGTTTTCCACTGCACTCATTAAAAAGAGTAACAGTCAAATTTACTGTCTTTGAAAAAGATGAAGTCTTTTAATGTGTGCAAGCAGATGCTCTAAATGTTTTACACATCTCTTGTCTGCAGCGTTTTAACTCATGGCGCTGTGTGCTGGGAAGGAAACTTGACCAAACATGACATAGGTTGGGAAAAGTCATTAGGAAAGCGGGTGGGGTGGTGGGTATAAGACAAGACATTTTTAGCGACTTGTACAGTAGAAAACTGACTGACTGACAACAGTTTTGACATACGAAACACATCCACGACATGTTGACATCAGTGGTCGACGGCCAGACAGGAGTTGTAGGTTCAGAGCTCCACGTGTAAGAACATCTCGATTCATGAATTCGTTCATTCCTGCAGCCATTCGCACACACAATCTAAGCTTCGGACTGTGACACTACCCAACCCCCCTCTCCCCACACAAGCAGGCAAGTTCCCAGGTGTATAAATTTTGCTTTTAAGTAGGAAGGTGTGGCTGAGCACGGGCAAGCGTGATTGTGATATATATATTTCAATGGATTTCATGTATCTTAATGTTGATTTACTGAATTTATTGGTGTGATGTATGGTGTATGCATGTGCGTGCGTACGTCCATGCATGCATGCATGTGTGTGTGTGTGTGTGTGTGTGTGTGCGCGCGCGCATCTTATAAACGAAATTTGGTACCTTGATTTGTTAAATATGTTTGTTTGGTTGTTTTTTTTTTTTGTTTTTTTTTGTTTTTGTTTTTTTTTAAAATCATACCTTCCTCAAATCAGAATTTCCTTGTGTTGCTCAGTTAATATTTTATTCAAATGGTTGCGAAAATGTCAGTACAACAAACAGTTAATCTGACAATAAATGGTTTCAGTCAGTCAGCGCGCATCTTACGTATTTATTTTTCGACGTTTATATTTGTTAATGTTGCGGTGCAATATCTAATTATCTTAACGTGTGTGTGTGTGTGTGTGTGTGTGTGTGTGTGTGTGTGTGTGTGTGTGTGCATTTAAGTATGAACAATTTATGTTCTGGGTGTTTTATTTATTCATTTTATTTTTTTCTATTTTTTGTTTTTGTTGTATGCATTGTAGTGCGATGCCTATTGACTTATAGCGCGAGCGCGAGCGCGCGCGCGTGTGTGTGTGTTTAGGCAAGTGCCCAGGTGTATAAATTTTGCTTTTAAGTGGGACTGAGTGGCTGAGCACGGGCAAGCGTGACTGTGATATATATATTTCAATGGATTTCATGTATCTTAATGTTGATTTACTGAATTTATTGGTGTGATGTATGGTATATATATATATATATATATATGTGTGTGTGTGTGTGTGTGTGTGTGTGTGTGTGTGTGTAGTAGTAGTAGTAGTAGTAGTAGTAGTAGTAGTAGTAGTAATAGTAGGCCTTCTTCGGTCATGGCTGACCATGGATAGAGTATATCCGACCTAATGTCTAATTGGGCTGTCTGCTTGGACCAAGCAGCGTTGCCTGTGACTGTAGAGACCGATGCGAGAGAGACAGTCTCTGTCGCAGCGATCACATGTGTAAGCTGATGCTGGTCTGTCGGCTGCCATCCCTTTTCTGCGAGCTCGCTTTTCTACTGCAGCTGCTGACAGTTTGTCCTCACCAATCCGTAGCTGATTCTTGAGAGTGTTTTTCCATCTGTTGCGGTCATCTGCAAGGTCCTCCCAGGACTCAGTGTTGATCTCAAGTGCCTTCCTGTCACGTTTGCAAACGTCTTTGTATCTCAGCTGTGGGCGGCCGATGCTTCTGTGCCCCGTGGCGAGCTCTCCATAAATGTTGTCTTTTGGGATGCGACCATCTTCCATGCGGCGAATGTGGCCCAGCCAGCGCAGCCGACGCTGTCTCAGCATGGTATATATGGTCGGGAGGCCAGCGCGAGTCAGGACTTCGGTGTTTGTCACCTTGTCTTGCCAGGAGATGCCGAGTATGCGCCGTAGGCTTCTCAGGTGGAAGGTATTGAGCCTTTTCTCCTGACGAGCATGTGTGGTCCACGCCTCACTGCCATACAGCAATGTGCTGAGGACGCACGCGTTGTATACAGCCATCCTTGTCTTCGTGGTCAGCTTGGGATTTGTCCACACTCTTTGTGTGAGGGGGGCTAGCGTTGTGGCTGCCTTCCCGATCCTCTCGTCGGTCTCGGTGTCAAGGGAGAGGTTGTCGGTGATGGTGGACCCAAGGTAAGTGAATTGATGGATGGCTTCAAGCTCGTAGTCATCAATGGTGATGGCTGGTGGAGATGGCGTGTCTTGGCCTAGGACATTTGTCTTCTTGAGACTGATGGTCAGACCGAAATCTTTGCAGGCCTGGGAGAAGCGGTCCATTAGTGACTGCAAGTCCCGCTGGGTGTGGGTCACAACTGCGGCATCGTCAGCAAAGAGCATGTCTCTGATGAGGGTTTCGTGGACTTTCGTCCTTGCTCTGAGGCGAGCGAGATTGAAGAGCCTGCCATCTGATCTGGTCCGCAGGTAGATCCTTTCTTGCGCTGTGCTGAACGCAATGTCTCAGGAGAAGAGCAAAGAAGATTCCAAATAGGGTGGGGGCGAGGACACAGCCTTGTTTGACACCGCTGCGTACGTCGAAGGGCTTGGAGAGGTTACCATTAAACTGCACCGTCCCTTTCATGTTGGAGTGGAAGGACTCAATCAAGCTGTGCAGTTTGTGGGGGGGGGGGGGGGGGGGGGGACACCAATCTTTAGAAGATCCCTGAGTCTCTGCTGACTAGGTCAAAGGCCTTGGTGAGGTCAATGAATGCGACATACAGGGGCATCCTCTGCTCTCTGCACTTCTCCTGGATTTGGCGAAGGGAGAAATCATGTCTACCGTGGATCTCTCTGCTCGAAAACCGCACTGTGATTCCGTGGACGGATATAAGCCTGGGCAATGTAATATGGAAGACAGGCTGTTGCCCATGCAGCTTGTCCCCCCTCTCCACCTCGCTGACAGATCCAAAGGAACAGCAAGGCTGTTACGTTTTGGTGCCAACGCGGCCGGAGGAGCTGCCGGAAAGTGACAAAGTTTACCATCCAACTGCCTTAGGGGACCCACACTGGATTTTCTTTGCCATCCAACCGCCTGAGGGGACCCACACTGGATTTTCTGTCAGGGTTTACTCCCTTAGCTAGGTGACCGCAGGTAGCTCTCCAGAGCTGGCGCCCTTTGATGGGTCATTTAATTCCACCAGGGTGTCTAGCCACCCTCCTCACCATCCTCCTGAGAGGACTGGTGGGGGTGCTGGTTTAGTCGCCAGCAATTCGACCCTGTGACAGGTAGTACTGGGATCCAGGTTACCAGTAGCAGATATATCTATCTGACTTGACCTGACCTCTGTGCGTGCGTCTGTGCGTGTGTGTGTGTGTATTCGTTCTTTAGTTTAGCGTCTTTTCACTATCAGTGATATTAGACGTTAAAAAAAAAAAAAAATTTTAATATAAAAAGGAGGAGGGGGGGGGGTGAGGAGGGGAGTGGAGGGGGGGGGGGGGTTGGGGGGGGGGGGGGCAGGGAAGAGGAAAACACAAAAGGTAGAAAAGTATAAAACTACCAAAAAAAATGCATAACTAACATGCAGTTGCATTTAACAGTAACAATTCAATAATAATAACGAAAATAATCAGAAACCATTAACGAAGTACATTAAAGGAATGTAAAAATAGGGCTATGAACTAATGCCTGTGAAAGTTCGACCATAAGAACCTCGTCAGAAATAACTGTACAAAAATCAGCAGAATAATTATTCTCTTTGAAATACTTGGGCAAGAAGGTACGTAACTGCTGACAGTGAAACAATGATGCAAGCTGAACTGCATACCACAGATGCATGTAACATTTTTGCTATACTTTGTCTTCAGCGCATCTTAATCTTGTATAGCAAGCTGGTGGATTCGGTATCTTTTCTTTAATAATATTCTCGGGGAATAATGTTCCTTTGTGTTTTAAAAACTTTTCCTTCCATCGGTTATGAAATCGACCCCATGCTGCTTTTTCTAGCAAAGTGTATGCCTCTTTTACGGAAAAACGGACTTGTGCTCCCCTTTTAGCTGCTTTATCAGCAGCTTCATTGCCATGAATGCCCACATGAAAAGGCACCCAACAAAAACTGACCTCAGTCCCTTTAATCCTTTTGTTGTTGTTGTTGTTGTTGTTGTTGTTGGGTGCCTTTTCATGTGGGCATTGGACTGACCTCAGTCTCTTTAAATCCTTTAACGTGCCTCAATAACTAAGTCAGGTCTTGTTTCAAGGCTAAATAATTCTAGAGCATAAAGTACTGATTTGGAATCGACAAAAAATGCTATTTTCGAGAAAACTATTTGATGGCTCACTAAGTAGTTCAGAGCTTGTATAATAGCAATTTGCTCAGCTGTGAATATGGAAAGATGTTTTCCAATAAAGTAAGATTTTTCAACTTTAAAGGCAGGAATATAGAAAGCCGCACCAGCATTTTTGTCATCAAGAACAGATCCATCTGTAAATATATGGAGATGATTCTGATATTTTTCTGCTATATGAATTCTGGCAGTACTTGTGGTGATATTGATGTTTTCTTTTTCTTACTTGATATCAAAATCTGCTTTCAACATTTTCCAAAAAGGAACAGGAGAATGGTTTTGCAGCTAATTCTTTCATGTTAACATCAGATTCTTTTAACAAATTTGAAATGTAAGTTGCAACTGTTTCTTGTGATGAAATGGCTTTAGCTCTTTTAGGAAAATCAATGTCAGATCTTTACTGTCAGTTCATCAGCAATGAAATTTTTTGTCATTGAAGTGTGTCATTGAAGCGAATTTTGCTGTTGCTAACTCACGATGTTCATTTAAGGGAAGAATTCCGGCTGTTTTGTATGTTTCCTGATTGGATGCATGAGAGGGCACTCCGGGGGCAATTTTGATAGCATTACAGTGTGTGTGTGTGTGTGTGTGTGTGTGTGTAAATATAAACGATTTTGTCTTTTATAACGAGCATGATCATTTTATGTTGGTGTTGCAACGAGCTTGTGATTGCACATGTTAATTTCCATGTGGATAAATAAAGTGTTTTTGATGGATTTGATTTCATTGATGTGTGTGCATGCGTGCATGCATGTGTGTGTGTGTGTGTGTGTGTGTGTGGTGTGTGTGTGTGTGTGTGTGTGTGTGTGTGCGCGCGTAATAGTATGTGTGTGGGTGGGGGTTGGGGGTGGGGGTGGGGGGGTGCGTACATGCGTAGATAGGTCACTGTTGTGTGTGTTTGTGTATGTGTGTGTGTAGATAACCAAGAAGCGGACAAACTCGTTCCATTTCATTCATTTACATGTTTGACTAATTTATACACGGAGCCCACCCTGTGATCATTTATACAAAGTAGATTTAATTCTCTCTCTTTCTCCCCTTCTCTCTGCACACCTGCGGTGACGCATTTAACGTAGTTGCTGTTGTTGAAGTCCGACGTAGGAACAAAAATGGGAAGTTAAAACAATGATTCTTTTTCTTCAGAACTATCAAGTATCTCTGATACTTAGGCGTTCTCGGTAGTGAAGTGTTCGGTTGCAGTGTGTGTGTGTGTGGATAGACACAGGTAGCGGACAAACTAGCTCCATTTCGATCATTCATTCGTTCACATGTTTGTGTCGGTTACAGCGTGTGTGTGTGTGTGTGTGTGTGGATAGAGAGGTAGCGGACAAACTAGCTTCATTTCAATCATTCATTCGTTCACGCGTTTCGACTCATTTATGCAGGGAGCTCACCCTATGATCATTTATACTGTCACAACTCATGACAATCTTGTGTAGAAATTTGTTTGTGCATGCCCTTCCCCGTTTACCCTCCCCCATTGGAGCATTCGTTTTCTGTGCGTAGATCCCGGTTGTACGTTTTTCACGTGCATTCGGGGGGTCTCGTTTCTGCGTTTGTGTCACTGCTAAGCAGAGTTTAAAGTTTTTCAGTGACATTTTTCGAGCCTTTGCGCCCGCGGTCTTCTTGGAGGAAGGTCGTGACGTGTTTTCGTTTAGGGCTTTTTGCTCAGTTGGCACCCTCATGTGAGGATTGCTTTTCCTTTGGGTAGCCAAATTCTCTGTCCGGTGTGCTCCAGCAAAGAGGGTAGGAGTACTCTGCTGGACATGTCATCCGTGTTTCCATCGTCAGGGTTGTAGTACCCGGTTGGCAGCATCCCACTTCTTGTGCATTTTTCCCTTTCAGCCTGTGGGCCTGGTAACGTTAGTGGTCTGGTTGCCTGCTGACTGCTGTCTTCCTGCTGCCCTCTTCTCATCACTGTCGTCGTTCATTCACCTGGCTTCATTGTCTGCGTTTTCCTCAGTTTTCGCCATCCCAAGTCATCGTTTTCTTCTTGTGTTGAGCAGTGCTTCAGTTGTTGTTTTTTCATTTACCAAACGTCCTAACGTCACAGATAATATCTTCCGAACTGGTTGCTGCTAGACAGTTGCGTCTTCAAGTTTTGTGTTTTGGAGTTTATTTATCCATTTGCTCATTATTTTAATGTTTCATTTACTGTGGCTGGGATAATGGTTGTTCTTTATTAGTCAAAGTTTGTGTGTAATTGAATGAATGTATGTAAATTTTGAATTATTTCAGTTTGTGTTTGTGTTGTCTGGGTGTTACTGCTGGGTTGGGTGGGGGTTATCTGTCCGTTCTCTTATTGGGCATGACATATACAAAGCAGATATTTCTTCTCCTTCCTTCTCTCCCTCTCTCTCAAATAGATACATAAATGATATAAGATAAAATAGAGATAAACAGCTCAAAACATCAACACAGAAAAATAAAAGAGAGAAATACTCTTTGGCACAATAAAATTTCATCAATTACTAGAGTGTATTCATTGCCACTTTACGCTTTTAATCAATTCTGCTTGGGAACGTTTGTATTGTTTCGAAATATTACTCGTTGTTTGTTTATTTACTGACTCAATATCCGTTTGATTTATGATTTTTTTGTGGATAAAAACTGCTCTTTTTCTGAACACTATTGTCCGTTCATTTATTGACTTATTCCCCTATGTTATTTTTATTAGCTTTTGTACCCAGGCCGTTTCTCCGCGAAGCGATAATGTCAGTAACTATTTCTATAGCATTTTCAGGTGAGCAATGACGCCGCTGCAGTCACTTTGTCCGCGAAACAATAAGTCAGTTGCTATTTTCAGCCCGTCCTTTTTTCACTCAGAGACAAGTTAGGGCACGTCTGCGCCGAGTCAGCGCTTTTTGGATGAGGCAGTCCAGGGCTGCCCACTCAGCACTGCAGTCTGCGCTTTTTTGAGGTCGGCGTGTTTTCATCCGCAAATCATATATGCCAGGGAATCGATTAAAACTTGCGTTAGGGCAAAATGTGTGCAACAAAACCGTTCTTTTTACGATAAAATAGAATAAATCATACTGATCACAGTGATATGAAGTTGACCACAATAGGGGGGCGGGAACATCAGTAGATTTTGATTTTTAATGTCCAGAATCGATTGTTTTTATTACTTCTGCCTGTGTGAGAGCGCCTTACAAAGAGTCGCAAGGCAAGCACATGCGAAGGTTACGCAAGCGCGGAAAAAGGGGTCGCCAGAGGAAAGCGTTCAGCCGGCGCGGTACAGTACATGTGACTGACTGCTGCCGCGTCGATGCTGATCTGTGAGCGGTTCACTGCGGCAGACAACTGATTCTGAACAGAAAAATAATCTGCTGAAGAACAGAGCTCTTTGGGGTCAAAAGGAAACACAAATTTTTAATTTCATGTATTTTATATTAATTTGGTAGAAGACGCAAATCCACTTTTATGAATGTTTTCCAGTTTCTTACCATTCATGACATATAAAGAATGAAATCGGTATTATACCGACTGCAAAGGTGAATTTACGAAGGCAGCATTTAGGGATCATTTAGTTCGTAAGTACAATTTTGTTGATATTTTACGCAATGCACAACTTGGATATACTCCATGCTCTACTTATTAACGTGTAGAATATAAATATCTAAATATGCGTTAACCCGGTTCGGTTTCAATGAACACTATCGGAGCTCTGTCCAGACAATAAATTCGGAAAGTATGGAGAGCAGATGATGGCAAAATTGAACATCATGTCTTGATGTGAAAAGAACGGTATGAAATACATATTTTTCTTTGGAAATGAACCGGTATATGCAAATGTGACTCGCGAACCCTGGCGCAATAGACGTCGATTTAGCGTTGGATATGAATAATAATCATAATGATAACAATGGATCATAAATTCTATTAATGATTGTGTAAAACTTTGTTGTAACACGTGTAACATTGAATCCAAGTTACCTGAACTAACTTTCCCGACACAGATGTTTGAATTACTGGATTTATAATAATGATAGTAATGAATCTATCAGTTCAGAATTATGTATTTTATTAATGATTACCTAAAACCTTATGGCATATGTAACATGGAACCCAAAATGCCTAAACAAATGTCCCCACCCTGGATGATTTTATTTTTCAGAAATACTGCAGGCACTCCCATTTTCACATCAATTCTCCCCAGTGTTTAACTGTTTAAAATACTACTGTTAATCTTATGAAATGGGAATTGTATGATTTATATCACTTGACAAAAGTTTTCCTCTTTATCCGAAGAATTGTGATAAAAACACCGGATTCTTTGTATCTTTCTATTCCATCAATCAACAGAAAACTGATTAGCGTTATCCTCACAGTGAACAAATATGTAGGATTGCAGAAAAACAAAATGTAATAAAAGTAAGACTATGAGAAAAAAACAAAACCAAACAACAACAATAACAACAACAAACAACTAAAAATAAGGAATTTTACTATCTGCATAAAGCAGAACCGAAGAGCATATGTTCTGTATACGAATGTGACACCTGACTTCATCTCAAGCACTACTAAACGTGAAATGCTTCAAACTTGATTTATTTTAAGAAATTCATTCACATCAATGTATAGTTTGGTTTTTCAGAACTTGTGTGATGTAAAATGTGGCTGTTCTAATCAAATTCTGCAAAACAATAAGCGCGTAGGGACTAACGTGTTTCGGATACAACGAGTTTTTTCGTTCCACACTTCGTCTGTCTTGTGAACTTATAAACTACATCATTTCGTGATAAAACTTCACCAGACAGCAAAAGCCAGAATCAAGGTAATTTAAGGGGGTGATTTTCTACTTTGAACTTTGTTGTTTGGAAATTTTGATGCAACAAGTCTTCAACTGAAAGCAGTTTTACCGAACTACATGCGTTGACTTGGATAATCTTACGCCAGTATCCGAATATTACCGCATCTCGCCATATGTCAGAAACAGTGATTGTGTCAAAACGTAATCGGATGAGAGAAAAATGTACAAACAAACCATAACAACGACGAAATTAACATACATAGTTTTTTGTTTTTTTTTTAAATTTAGCAACCACGGGGTGCGAATAAACATATTATCGGAGATTTCCGTGCAACATACGTACATTTCACACGCTGTCGGAAACAACACGTTCTCTTAATCTGTGTTCAAACACACACGATTGAAGGGTGTTTGTCAAACTGATTTACGCTTTCCCGCGATGAATCCGCATGATTTATGTGAAAAGTTCTAATATTGTTTACATGTATATTTTTATTGGGTCGTTTACATGCACAGAAGTAACACGAAAAGCGGAACTGAAAATTAATATGCGACGTCGATTGTATTTAAATAGTTGAATAGATTTGCTGCAGAAGATAGATGCGTTGACCACCTATTGCAAGTAAAGAACGTGTAGTGTATTCATGAATGTGCTTGCCTTTGAATGAATAAAAAAAAAAAAAAAAAAAAGCACGTCAAGTGGAACGGGTTGTTTACGTCTGTCACGCAGTTTTTTTGCGTTGTATTTCAAACTGAATGTGCCATTTTTATTGATGATCAATGTTTTATTATCACAACAAATGAATATAGATCAGGTCTGTATGTACTGGATTTTAATCAGGTTTGTACTTACTTGTTTCTGACAACTTCATGTTCAGACACATTGCCATGTCACAAAATGGCGCCGGAATTTTGGATGTCTTAAATAATTCTCAACACATTTACGACACAAGAACAAACCATATTCTCACAAAATTGTTGCAGACATTTCTCTAATGAATTGCAATCCTGATAACATGTGAAACATTTGAATAATCATTGTAAACACATGTTTATACTGACTCAGATTGAGAGACCCTCATTTCCAACAAAGTTCTGGAGACTGACCCATTTTCATCTTCCAGGCAGTCTTTGCTCTTCATGACTATCTGATGCACTTCATTTTGCCACCTTCATACTCAGCCAGATACATTTCTTTCCCACGCTAAACTGACTTGTCTACTGCGCCAGGGTTCGTGAGTCACATTTGCAAATACCGCTTCATTTCCAAAGAAAAATATATATTTCATACCGTTCTTTTTATATCAAGACATGATGTTGATCGATTTTGCCATTATCTGCCTTCCATGCTTTCTGAATTAATTGTCTGGACAGTGCTCCGACAAAGTTCATTGAAACAAACCTAGTTAACACGTATTTAGATATTTATATACTACACGTTAATAAGCAGAGCATGAAGTATTTCCAAGTTGTGCATTGCGTAAAATGTCAACATAATTGTTCTTACGAACTAAATGATCCCGTGCTGCCTTCGTAAATTCACCTTTGCAGTCGGTATAATACTGCTTTCATTCTTTATGAAAAGTCATGACTGGTAAGAAACTGTAAAACATTCATAAAAGCAAATTTGCGTTTTCTACCAATTGTATAGATGAAATTCAAAATGTTTGTTTCCTTTTGACCCCAACGAGCTCCCTTATTTTCTGTACGGTATCTGTCATCTGCCGCAGTGACCTACTAACGGAGGTACAGGACAGCATCAGCGCGGCAGCAGTCAGTCACAAGTACTGTACCGAGCTAAAGCTTTCCTCTGGCGACCCCTTGTACCGCGCTTGCGTAACCCTGGCTTGCTCTTGCCTTGCGACACTTTGTAAGGGGCTCTCTCATGGCCAGAAGTGTGACAAATAATTTGCTTGTATTTGTATTTCTTTTTATCACAGCAGATTTCTCTGTGTGAAATTCGGGCTGCTCTTCCCAGGGAGAGCACGTCGCTATACTACAGCGCCACCCATTTTTTTGACTCACTTCTGTAAACAAAGTGAGTCTGTTTTAACCCGGTGTTCGGTTGTCTCTGTGTGTGTGTGTGTGTGTCTGTGGTAAACTTTAACATTGACATTTTCTCTGCAAATACTTTGTCAGTTGACACCAAATTAGGCATAAAAATAGGAAAAATTCAGTTCTTTCCAGTCATCTTGTTTAGAACAATATTGCACCTCTGGGATGGGCACACACACAAAAAAAATGAAGCCTAATTATATGCAAACTGCATTTACTGTTATATTTATATTTTTTGTATTATCTAAACTTGGCACTTTGATCAGATATTCTGACTCAACAACAAGAGCAGTCATTATTATCATTTTCTGTTCAAACAGGAACTTCTTTTGCTCAGCATGGAAGTTTTATTTATTTTGCAAATGTTTTGGTGCAGATAGTAGAGAAGGGAAATTACTCTGTAGTTAATGCTAGGGGACTTAATTTGCTTTAAACTGATCTTTCTCATCTTAAACATTACATTTGAAATTATACTCAATACATAAAGAGCTTGGATTTTTTTGATTTTTTAAAGTGTATCACAAGTGAGTCTTGAAGGCCTTGCCTCTCTTGTTTTTGTATTTTTTCCTTCGTGTAGTTTTATTTGTTTTTCCTATTGAAGTGGCTTTTTCTACAGAATTTTGCCAGGAACAACGCTTTTGTTGCCGTGTGTTCTTTTACGTGCGCTAAGTGCATGCTGCACACGGGACCTCGGTTTATCGTCTCATCTGAATGACTTGCGCCCAGACCACCACTCAAGGTCTAGTGCAGGGGGAGAAAATATCGGCGACTGAGCCGTGATTGAACCAGCGCGCTCAGATTCTCTCGCTTCCTAGGTGGACGCGTTACCTCTTGGCCATCACTCCACTGTGTTAAATCAACTATTAACAAATCAACCCCTCTCTGACACAGAGACCGAAACAGTACAGGCAAACGAACAGAAAGCACAGATGGACAGACAGTGGAATATTATCCGTCACTAAAAACAGAAATCACAACTACTGACAACACATGGACGGTCCCATTGAAAATTAACAGATAAAAGCAAACAATGTCGCCTTGTCTGCTGTGACTATAAAGAAGCAGACATCCTCCCTCTCAAGGCTAGACTTTTGTATAACATAGGCCTCTCCATGCATAAAATGTTCCACAGTTATGCTCTGTCTTCCTTAGTAAATACGTTCACTTTTAATGAATATAGACACTTTTTTTTTTTTTTTTTTTTTTTTTACATGTAGACAATCAAATATGCAACAAAGAAAGAAAGCAAATGCCACACCTTGGCGGACGCGTTACCTCTAGGCCATCACTTCACTTTTTAATTATTAAAAACCAAAATCTAATGTTCCCGCCCACCTACAGCGGTCAGCTTTATATCAGTGTGATCCGTATGATTTATTCTGTTTTATCGTGAAAAGAACGGTTTTGTTGCACACATTTCGACCATTTTTGTATCTGCCCTGGACTAATAAGCGCCTTTCCGCTGCCTTCAACACTTTTTCACCAGCTCCCGCTGCTTTCAACACTTTGTTACTATGGCCACTCACATCCACGACAGCGTCTCGAGAACAGAAGAAGATGTCCTGATTACAGCTTCCTCTTTTGCTTGCCCCGAGAGAACAGCCCGTGACCGACATGTGCGGAGTCAACATAACCGACTCATCAAACATGTCTGCCATGTCTGTACCATGAAATTTGGACGGAAAGACCACTGGACCCGCCACATGAAGACCCACGATGGCGATAAACAAAAACCAGCAGCACAAGGGACTCACCTCCAGGGAGGAAGCGCAAACGTGGAAGTAAGTCATTTTCTGATTCCTCTCCCCAACCCCCCAAAAGACTGAGCACACATGGTTAAATAATTCATCTCCAGATGTGAAAGAGATCTATGACAAACTCTGGAACGCAATCAAATCTCATAAACGCCCCGGCAAAGTTCAGTCTGTCTATACTTTGTTTTGGATCCTTCATCCGATTCTCCCAACTGGAATGAGCAGCTTTTGGAACTTTACATGAGCAAAACAAGCGTTTTAGAATTAATTTTTCTCGTTCCTTTGGTCTCAGACATAAAGAGCAGGGAGACCTGTCTTTCTTTCACGCCTCGTCTTTCTTCCACGCTTCCTGTGATAATCACAGAGCTTTGGAAAAAACAACAACCACCGCGGTTCGTTGGTTCTAAACAGGATTTTTTTTTCTCGATCTTGACATGGGTCACGTTCAGAAAGAACGCCCCAACTCGCACTACTCAGTAATTCAATCTATTATGTTCACGTCAGTCTGCGTGTGTCCTCTTCCTGATTTTCCAATCGGTTGTGGGTTTGAAGATCTACTTGATTACATTGCCAACGGCCCTTTCCTACACACTGTCCAAAGAGATGAGCAATCTGGTTTCTTGTACAAAGATTGACTTTGTTTCTTGCGTTGATACAACGGCGCTTCTTTCCATTGCCTTCAAAAACCAACCACAACGATGGTCAGGGCGCGCTGCATATTTTCCTGGTATCACTCTAAGCTAGAATCCGTTTAAAGTGCGTTTCAGGTCAATGTAGGTGTGTTTGGTGAAATACAAACACCTCCCTGTCCCGTTCCTGTTCGTCGTAGTGACTACAAATACGCAAACAGACACACTCAGTGTACAAACGATATTTTATGCACATCATTGGCAAGATAGGACATGCATTGTCTTGCTACAAATGTGGAAAACTCTGGCACTTGGTTGGAGAACTCGAGGCAATCAAACTAAAGAAACGTACAAAGGAGTGTGCACACCACCAGAATCAGTGTTACAACAACTTTGTCTTTTGGGAATTTCAGTTGACCACGCTTTCGTTTTTCCGTACAGAGCTACTTTTGATTTTGAAATGTTTTTTGAGACAGACGACTTACTGAAGACGAAACACGCAGACAGTAATACAACATACACAGCCAGACACGTTCCTCACAGTGTTTTTCAATTATTTTATTGTATTGTTGTATTCCTCTTTTTTTGTCACAACAGATTTCTCTGTGTGAAATATGGGCTGCTCTCCCCAGTGAGAGCGTGTCACTACACTCAGAACACCACCCTTTTTTAAAATTTGTTTTTTCCTGTCTGCAGTTTTTTATTTGTTTTCCAAATGAAGTGGATTTTTCTACATAATTTTGCCAGAGACAACCCTTTTGTTGCTGTTTATGTGCGCTAAGTGCACAAAGCACAAGGGACCTTGGTTTATCGTCTCATCTGAATGCCTGGCGTCCAGACCACCACTCAAGGTCTAGTGGAGGGGGAGAAAATACTGGCGACTGTGCCCGGATTTGAACCAGTGCGCTCAGATTCTCTTTCCAAAGCGGGTGCGTTACCTCTAGGCCATCACTCCACTTATGTCGCTTCTAACATCCCTGGATTTGCAGAACTTCGCAGTTTTATGAGTGATGGGGATCCACAAACTCTTGTTAACAGTATGGTGGATTATTTGGAAAACATTTCTGAAATATCCTTTTTCCTTCTTAGGGAACAGACTGACGGTACATTTTCTGGATTAAACGCTCTTATTGACCCCATGCAGGACAATGATGTTGTGTCGATGAACACGCGACATATTCCCGCAAAGGCACTAATAGAAAAATTGGAAGAATACATCTACGAATTTTCCATGGTGGGGTTCAATTCTTCCAAGTATGACCTCGATGTGATCAAACCCTATTTGATTCAGAGGTTTATGGATATATCTGTTCCGAAAGACAGTATAGAGGAAGGTGTTTAGCCCAAACCAAACGGAGCTCATCTTGCTCGAGAAGAAGAAAATGAACAAGAAAAAGAAAAAAAAACCAAAACAAAATCCGTTAAAATTTGTGTTTATCGCCACCAACAAACTCCAGGTTTTTTTGTTTTTGTTGTTGTTTTTTGTTGTTTTTTTGCTTTTGGTGGTTGTTTGTTTTGTTATGTTTTTGTTTGTTTTTGTGTGTGTGGATATTTCAAACTTTCCGGCTCCCGGGTTTTGATATTCCAAATATCTCAAAGCTTTTGGGGTGGACGAAGCAAAAGTCTTTTTTCTGTTACGAGTATCTGACTAGTTTGGACAAACTGAAACACTCTCCCCGCTCATTCAGCTTTCTTTAACAAACTCAAATGAGAAATGAGATGAAAATGCTCCGAGATTTTCTTGTGTGCTACAACAGTAAGGATGTGACTCCATTCATGCAGGCTCTTCAAGCCCAGATCAGCATGAATTCGCATTTAGACACTGACCTTAAAGACGAGATTTCTGTTCCAGAACAGAAATAAAGAGTACGACCGATGGTTTCCAGGGCAAGCTTGCGACACACATCACACAGACTTTCAAGCCACACATACAGCGAAGCTACTGTGGAACCCCTCTCACTTCTCAGACTGCCTTGATCGTGTTCGCGATGACTAAACAGTACACGGGAGATGATTTTGTGGGGTTGTATTCTAAAACCTATTTCTGTTCTGAGGGGGGGGGGGACAAATGTTGCTGCAAAGGACTCGACAAAAACCAAACCACGCTAAGCTTATCGCTAGACATGTACCAACAAGTGGTTCAGGGGGGGGACAAATGTAGCTGCAAAAGACTCAACAAAAACCAAACCACGCTATCGCTAGACATGTAACAACAAGTGATTCAAACATGAGAGAGTGGGGTTGGAACTAACATGGGACTTAGAACGGGTGGGAAAACATTTACATACAATCAAACACGCAAATCACTTTCGTTCTTTTACATCAAACCCATTGTCACTGCTGATGGCGTCACCACTCTTCCTACCCCTGTCTAACATTCTGGCCATGGTCACTGATGTTCTGACTGATTGGACTCTTTTTTTTTTTTGTCATTCTGATGCCGTTCCAAACCTGTCATCTCTGTAAATGTTCTGTCATCTCGGTAAATGTTCTAATAGCCGGCCATTTTTCCTGTATAAAGGTTGAGTCACTCGATCTAAACATATTTTGGGGAATCGTACCCCTCCAACCTCCATGCAGTGATTCCTGGGAGGGTCTTAGAACTGTGAAAATGACAAAAGTGATCGAATTATGTTTGTAGACCAGACTAATCATTAGTCTCATTGTCCACCCTGCACCTAACTTCATTAAGTGTTAATTATCTTCAGTTTCATAGTTTTAAATGTAGCCAAGCACACAGCTGGCTACGATGACTGCTTCACCCACAAGCGGTATTGCAGATTCCTTTTTAACAGCTGGTCTTCAATGACTCGCGAATTATGCATGACGCCATTCAGTTGTAAAGAAAGCCCATTCTAAACAAATGCTCTAAACATTAAACCAAATCTATATATCATTCACTGCCAGAATATGTCTGTTGTGCTTGCACACATACTTCAATCAGTTAGAAGCATATTTGATTTCAGTTTTATCGTTCGTTAGTGTGGGGATTATAACTGACGCTAAGTTGACGTCATTTTGTCTTCTAGTCACATACAATACACACTTCAATCAGTTGGAAGCATGTTTGATTTCAGTTTAATCGTTTGTCAGTGTGGGTATTTTAACTGACACTATTTGTTATTTTGTCTTCTAGTCACATATAATGCTACAGTTTACTATTATATATGTGACTGCTTGTTGGAAACTAAAGCAACACTATTATAATGTTTGGATGAGAATAGATCAGGCACTTAGAAGATACAAAGCTGATTTTCATTGATACAACAACAATCACTTCACAACCAGACAAATTGAGATGTGTGTTTTAACACACAATATTTAGTTAATTACTTCTTTCACTTGATCAGTAAACTGCAAGTATTATATACTGGCAAAATGGTCGCAATTCCTTCTTTAAATCTATATCATTCATATTTGCCTGTGTTAAACTGATTTAACTCAGTTTGTCATTTCCAGCTAAAAACTTGTTAAAACTAATCAGTACCAGGTGACTTTTTCATGCTCATTAGAGAGGCGGTGTTGAGCTCTTTCTTTTGCGACCAATCCGATGTAAATCGGTTCAGGAATCATTTAGAAATCTATCACTGAACACCCAACAACAAACACAGATTATTTAAATATTCAGCCCAACAGACGTGATTTGCTTGGAACCAGTCATTGTGATCCTTGCAGTTCGTGTGACTTGCATAAATAGCGAAGCACATGAACACTGGTCACTCTCTACCTGAGCTTGCTTATGGTAATAGCTAGCGAGCTGACCACTGACCATGTGTGTTAGTGTGTGTCACCCCAGAGGCCATCTTCTCGTCACATTGCTGTGAGTGTGTTATATACTGACAGGGTTTAAAGTTGGTAAGCTTTGTTAGAAGAATTACGTTGTTGTTTAGTCACAGGTCTTATCATTGACGAAAAATTATCGTCATCTGGTCATGGTATTGTGAGCAGTATTCCATTACATTCTTTCGAACGTCAGTCACTGAAATCTCTGCCCAGGGATAGTTTAGTTGACTGTTCTTGAACATTCTAGGAATGACGTATTCCTTCTCATTTACTCACTGATGAAGGTTAGAATTTATTTATCCCGCGAGCGGCGGGAATTAAAATGAAGAGCACTGGCCTTTCTGCAGAATGCACTTAATGGTCAAGCCATAATAGTTCTTCCAATCATTGTATTGAGCATTGGCTATCTGGTCTCTCAGTTTGCCAGTATCTAATATCAAAGCCACTTGTTCTGCCATCTTCTTTATTATTTATATATTTCACATGCTGATATCAGTTGTACTGCTACAGTGTGTTACACTGACTCTCAGTACTACCAGTCACACAGTTACAGTGTACTTAGTCCTCTATGATGCGTGTGTAGTGTTGTGTTCTGGTGATTAAAGTTATTGGTTAAAACCATCTCATATGTATCACAGTCTGCTAATTGTAATCTAACTATCATGCTCTCTCCTATACGGCTTACTCCAGTATAGTGCTACATGATAACCAATTTATTTGAGTTGCTTTGACACAGTATGAGCTTTACATAATCTATACTGTCAGTGCACTTTCACTAAATCAGCTTAGCTTCAACCACTTGAACTACACTATTTAAATGTATTAGAAATGTCATTAGCTGTCAGTGTTTGGTCCTCACACATAATATATGCATTATCGCAAGTTGTCGCTAATTGCAAACCAAGCAATAGTCTTTCCATTGTGATATGCATGTGCTTACGATCCACTTGTATCTGACATGCTGTACTTATGACATTTGTTGTTTGTGGCTTTTACAGGCACTGTCTTCTTTCTTTCTTATCTTTCTTTTTCTTCTTTTCTTCTATCATTGTAACTATTGTAAAATAAAACAATATAAACCCCTTTTGTGACTGGCCTCAATATGTCATTGGCCTGTGCCAGGAGCTTTCTGTCTTTTCATCCTGTCTCATTCAGTAAGCAAGTAATTCTTTTGTAACCCCTTTATGATATACCACTCTGTTCATGGTTACAAAAGTGGTGTCGCCGACAGGAGTCTGATTTGACTGGATATTGATCAACGACAGGATTGATCCCAAAACTATATTTTCTTTTAATGTTTCAGTTATTTAATCCTACTATTGAAATTCATAAATAAAAACCCCTTGCCACTCAGTTTTCTCTGTTACATGAAGACTCAGCAAAAAGAGGGGAAATCAATCATAATTGTTGACTGGTCTAATCATGTTTGTCACATTGTCCACCCTGCACCTAACTTTATTATCCCAGTCTGTCCACGTGGGCTTCAGCCTATCACGCTGCCCTTACAGATGCCATCCCCACAATTTTTCATGTTTTCAATGAAGTGAGAAAAAAATTCATAAAACGCTGAGCAGACAACATCAAATGTTACAACATCAACTATGATTTCTAAATAGTAATGAAATAAGGCATACACAAGACACCATATTTGAGAGATGCCGCAGTGAGTAAAATTAAAATACTTGCCAATAGTAGACACTTTGTTATATTCACAGTATTTCTGCAAACACACAAGAAATAGAGACATCAGTATTTCTGCAAGGACACGACATTGGGGTCCTCAATGGGGCAGTAGCAGTAGTTGGTGTCTACGGGAAAGTAGTGGCAGATATCTGCTAGATTGTATGGCTCTACCATTTCAGTGTTCATCGCCCTCAGCTTGAGAGGAGACGGACACCAAGACAGCTGATTCTTTTTTGTCTTTTTCCCTTCTGTTTTTTCAGGGTCATCAGCACCAGCCTATTTCGCAGCTGTCTTCACAATATCCGGGCTGCAGGTGTTATCAAAGCTCTGTCCAGGTACCTCGGAACAGTGTGGGTAGTCCAGTTGTTGACTCTGGTTGAAGTAGGCACCAAGAGTTTTCAGCGTTGAAGGGTCCGCCATTCCCGTGGTGGGGGTTGTGGCCGCTGCCAGTGGGCTGCAGAAGGGTATGGCTGATGGTCGCTTTGGGTGAATAGCCGCGTTGGTCTCCCCTCTCACTTTTGGTGGGGATGCAGCGATTGTACTAGACTTATGTGCTGATAGGGCCAGTGTTTGCTAGTTGAAGTCTGCCACCATTTTTTTCTGTGTTTTGACCAGTCTTTGAAACTCAACTCCAGCGCTAACCCTCTCTATGTCAGTACAAGGCAGCCCCCCTTGGTGTCAGTGGGTCTCTTGTAATAAAGTACATATATTCTGACAGTCCCTCGCCAACTCTTGACAGTGGCAAATATGTTTCACCCCAGATGGTAAAGCGTAGGCTCTGGGTCTTTGTTTTTCATGGTGTCCGTCATTAAAAGATGGTGTCTTCGTTGAAGTGTAGACAGCAGTGACAATGTAAAGTTTAGACAGAATCAAGGTATACTGAGTGGTTTAAGCCCGTTCAAACTGATTAAAAGATGGTGTCTTCGTTGAAGTGTAGACAGCAGTGACAATGTAAAGTTTAGATAGAATCAAGGTATACTGAGTGGTTTAAGCCCGTTCAAACTGAATCAAACCAAATTTTAAACGAATCAATCAAAAGTCCAGCTTTTTACCCAATCAAACACCCGATTTTTTTTCCTTTAAAAATTTTTATTTTTATTTTTATCAGTTTCTTGTTTTTATAGAACGAAGTAACATCGTTCTCTGATCATTGGTCCACAGTTTATGAGGGCGCAACACCGTGAGCAATTGTGTGAGTCTAACCCCCGACTTTTTAAATTTTTTTTAATAGAAAATATGATAGGTTTACAACACACAGTCCACACGCTGAGCTGGTCAAGTCTTGAATAAGTCTTTGATCAAACGACAATTGTAACTGTTTCAAAATAAACTTTTTGATGTATGTAGGGGGTGGACCGAAGCTGTCAAAGTAATCTACTTTGCCTCTTCCATAAAAAAAAAAAAAAAAAAATGACAGAACCAGTGTTCGCCTGGTCTGTAGCTTGGGTTAGTGTTGATCACTTGGTTTCCTCGTGTTTATGTGAGTTGGTAGTTTGTCTCTGGGATACACACCATGGACAACACGACGGCTGTGGATGTCTTTGGCCAGCACTCGGGAAAGCTGCTGGCTGTTCATGACGGGATCGATCGATCTATTCTATAAAAAAAAATAAAAAAATAAAAAAACCAAAAAAAACAACCAAAAACAACAACAAAAAAACAAAACAAAAAGAGAAAACCCCCCCCCCCCCCCCCCCCCCCCCCCCCCCCCCCCCCACACACACACAAAAACAAAAAAAACAAAAAAACACTGTGATTTGGATCAATTAGCATCTAATCTTTTAAAGATGTGTCCAGATGATCTTCTCCCCTTGATCACCAGTATTGTAAACCACACTCTGGAGTCAGGCACTGTTAATGAATCTCTGAAATTGGCTATTGTCACCCCACTTTTAAAAAAAGCACAATCTGGACTCGAATCAAGTAAAGAACTATCGACCCGTGTCTAATCTGTCATTCATTAAAAACATTATTGAGAAAGTTGTGTTACAGCACATCTAGAGAAAAACGGTCTTCTCGAAATTTATCAGTCAGCCTATCGAAAAAAAACACTGCACAGAAACAGCTCTTCTCTCTGTTACAGACAGTCTTCTCTCAAATACAGACAAAAAACTTGCATCCTTAGTGGCATCCTAGATCTGTCAGCAGCATTTGATACAATCGACCACCAAATTCTCATCAACCGTCTGAGCACTACCTTTGGCATTCGATCAACTGCTTTAAAATGGTTTTCATCATATCTTTCAAACCGTCAGCTCTGCGTTAAAGTAACTCATACCACTTCTAAGGTTATCCCTCTTGTATTTGGTGCCCCTCAGGGGTCGGTTCTGGGACATATTTTATTCACTTTATATACTCAGCCTTTGTGTGACATAATCAAAAGGCATTTATTTTATTACCATAAGTATGTCTATGACACTGCGTTACAAAAAGCCGCTCCACCATCTGACTTCAAAACAGTCATTAATGAGACAGAAGCCTGTGTGACTGATGTAAAGGTGTGGATGGACAGAAACAAGCTAAAACCTGACGAAGAGAAAAGCGAGCTCTTAGCTGTAGGAGACTGAGCTCGTCTCAATGAAATATATATAAGGGCCCAGTCACTCTCGGCACTTCTACAGTTACATTTCAAACATCAGCTAATATTGATCAGACCTTGACCATGGCTGACCACATTTCATTCATGTGTCGCTTATGCAATTTTCATCTTCGCAGACTTGCCTCAGTCAGACCATACTTGATGGAGAAAAACATGGTTCAGTTGGTTTCCTCTTTTGTCCTGTCCAGACTGATGATGGAGTCTCCCGTCAGTCCGACGGATGAGTAGGCAGGCAGGCAGGCTTATCTGTCGGTGTGTGTCCTCATATGGGAGAAGAGGCCGATTCTGGATGCGCAGCACTTCCCACAGGTGTTGCAAGGGGAAACGTCTCCAGAAGTTGAGCCCTGCTTCCTTTGCTTATGCTTCTCCTTAATGGCCAGTGTTCTCTTGTTTTCAAACATCTTTATGCCACTAGAGCACAGCATCCTCCAGGGAGAGCGGTCAAGGGCATCAGTTTCCCAAGAAGTGATGTCTATGTCACAGGCTTTGAGGTTTGTCTTCAAGGTGTCCTTGAAGGGTTTGCAGGGTCTTCCAATTTCGTTGTGGCCTTCCTTCAGCTGGCCATACAAAAGCATCTTCTGATCCTGCTATCTGTCATGCGGACAACGTGTCCTGCCCAGCGTAGCTGGCACTGGATCAGTAGGCTTTCGATGCTGGGCAGGCTGCTCCTCTCTAGGACCTGGAGGTTGGAGACCCTGTCTTGCCACTTTATGCCGAGGATCTTTCGTAGATATCTCTGGTGAAACTGCTGAAGTTGTTGAATGTGACGGCGATACGTCGTCCATGTTTTACAGCAGTACAACAAGGTGGTCAGCAGAACAGCTCTGTAGGTTTTGATTTTGGTGCTGAGCCTGATGCCTTTGTTGTTCCACAGCCTGTTGATGAGTCTGCCAAAAGCGGAGCTGGCCTTGGCGATGCGCAGCGTCACTTCTGCATCAAGGGCTCCGTTGCTGCATAGGGTGCTGCCCAGGTAACAAAACTTGTCGACTGACTTGATCTCTGTGTCATCGATCTTGATTGCAGGTTGGGGGGAGGCACTGGCGTTCTGTGAGCTAGCTGGTTGGTACATGGACTCGGTCTTGCTGAGGCTGATGGTGAGTCCAAAGCGCCTGCAGGAGGTTGAGAACCTGTCCATAATGAACTGCGTGTCCTCACGGGTGTGTGCAGCAAGTGTGCAGTCATCAGCGAAGAGGAGCTCTCTCAACAGTGCCTCAAACACCCTGGACCTGGCGTGGAGTCGCTGCAAGTTGAAAAGTTGCCATCTGTGCGAAACTGAATGTAGATGCCCCAGTCACAGTCTTGGAAGGCGTCAATCAGCATGGCAGAGAAGAGAATGGAGAACAGTGTGGGTGCTAGGATGCAGCCCTGCTTCACTCCATTTACCACAGGGAATGGATCCAACATGTCAATATTTTCCTGTACTCTCGCCTGCTTGTCATCGTGGAATGACGCAATCAGCTGGATTAGGCTCTCTGGGCAGCCGGACTTTAGGAGGATCTTCCACAGACCACGGCGGTTCACCGTGTCGAAGGCCTTAGTCAGGTCTACAAAGACCATGTGGAGCTCCTTGTTCCGCTCACGGCACTTCTCTTGCATCTGGCGTATGGCAAACTCCATGTCACATGTTCCGCTGCCTGAGTGGAAGCCGCACTGTGCTTCAGGGATGACTGTGTTGGAGACATGGTCAACCAGTCTGTTCAGTATTCATGCGGGCGAAGATCTTGCCAGCAATGCAGAGGAGAGAGATTCCATGGTGGTTATCGCAGGATGTTTTGTCTCCCTTCCGTTTGTAGATGTGGACAATTGAAATATCCTTGAAATCCTGGGGGACCTCCCCTCTCTCCCAGATAGACTGGAACACAGCGGTCAGCTAGTCTGTCAGCACCTCGCCTCCATACTTGTAGATGTCAGCCTGGATTCCATCCGCACCTGGTGCTTTTCCTGACGTTGTCAGCTTCAGGGCCTTCAGGGTCTCGGCATTGGTGGGAGGGGCAGCTAGCGAGTCATTGACTGGTAGCTGTGGGAGGGCTGCAATTACGTCGTCAGATACGGACGAGTCCCTGTTGAGGAGGGTGTTGAAGTGCTCTGCCCAGCGGGCAAGGATGTCCTTCTTGTCTGTCAGGAGGGTGGTCTGGTCCAAGGTTCGGACAGGGGTTGATCCTGTGACTCTCGGCCAATACACAGCTCGGAGACCATCATGGAAGGTATTCATGTCGTGAGCATCAGCAGCGGACTGAAGCTCTTCGGACTTTCTCTCCCACCAGGTGTTCTTCATCTCACGCAGCCTCTTCTGTACGAGTTGCTTGGTTTGCAAGAACTAGTCCGTCTTCCTCTGGCAGTCTTTATCCGAAATGTGATCCTGATGCCGTATATGCAGTGTGTTCAGGAGCTTGGAGATTCCAGAGTCGTTCCCGTCAAACCAGTCTTTGTGGCTCCTCTGTACAAAGCCGAGTGTTTTAGCTACTGCTGTGTACACAGCACCTCTAAAGGTGCTCCAGACCTCTTCTACATCAGTTGATGCAGGAATTTCTTGGAGAGCTGCTTGCATTTGCTGCTGCAGCACGTCCTTGGTGATAAGGAAGTGGTGGATGTTCAGCTTCCTAGGGGGTTTCTGCCTGGCTGGTTGGAGCTTGCGTGCAAGTCTGATGTTCATCTTGCTGCATACCAGGCGATGGTCCGACCAACAGACTGCTCCTCTCATGCAGTGTGTAATGGAAACATCACCTCTGTCCCTCTGCCGGACAATCACATAGTCCAGCATGTGCCACTGCTTGGAGTGGAGGTGCAGCCATGTGTTCTTATACTTGTCCGCTTGTTGGAAGAGGGTGTTGGTGATGGTCAGTCCATGCTGCGCGCAGAGTCAGAGCAAAAGCAGTCCGTTGGAGTTGCACTTGCTAGTGCCGTGCTGTCCTGGGACTTTTGGCCACGAAGAGAAGTCCACGCCGACGCGGGCATAAATCCCCAAGGATGATCAGCCTGTCCTTTCTGTCTACCGCTGAAATGATGCGGCTGAGCTCCTCGTAGAAAGCTTCTTTGATGTCATCAGGGGTGGTCATCATCGGGGCATAGCAGCTGATGACTGTGGAGAAGTGGTCCTTGGACAGCTTCAGACGCAGGGTCATCAGCCTATCGTTTATCCCATGTGGAAGGCTGTCAAGCTGTCGTGCATGTTTGGTTCGTATGGCAAAGCCCACGCCTGAGGTTCTTGGGGCGCCATCTGGCTTCCCAATGCAGTAGAGGGTGTAGCCCCCTCCAACTTCCTCCAGCTGGGTTTCACCCGCAGACCTGGTTTCACTCAGGGCTGCTATGTTCACCTGGTAGTGATCAAGCATTCTAGCAATGAGCGTTGTGCGCCTTTCTGGTCTGTCGTCTCTGTCCAAAAGGGTGTGGACATTCCAGGCACCCAGAGTCAGGGCATAACTCCTGGTTCTTTTCTTCTGTTATTTTCGATCGCTAGTATTGGATGTCCAAGTAGGTGCGGTTTCCTACTAAGTACTAGGTGAGGCAGGCTTTGTTTAGGGATCCTTTTATCTCCCCTTCCCTAAGTGGGGAAAGCAGTGCTGTCCCTAAAAAGGGCTGCTCTGACGCTGTGGGAGGATACGGGCACCGCCTCTGCCCCAGTCTACGACGGACGACCATCACCCCACAGCCGCCTGCATGCAGAGTCGTGACTAGGAACTGCCAGCAGCATCCTCTGCCTGTCCCCGTTACCGCTTCTTCACCGCAGGGCTTGGGAAAGCTGGGTGTTGAAGGGCTAACTCGTCGTTCCGACATCAGCCTGGTTGCCTGACCAGCACAGGTGACTTTATTTAGTGAAGAGTTGTGCGGTCCCTTCCCCACTCTCTCGCCTACCGACGCTCAGTCCCACAGGTGCAGATACCGCCACATGTAGAACGGCCTCGGCAGATGCAGGTTTTTTCTTCGGAAGTTCCGTCTCCAAGGGGGACTTCCAGCCAAGGATAAGAGTTCCCCCTGCACTTAGGTCATCCTCTTCCGCCTTCACAGCCGTTGGGAAAGGTTTCCTCCTCCGCCTGATCCGTCGTTGGGAGACTTTATATGCGGCAGGTAGTACTGGGTTACATGGTACCAGTAGCAAGGGCTATGGTCCCAGACTAGATTACTGCAATTCTACCTTAGCAGGTTTACCATCTTCCTCTCTTATTAGACTACAGAAAGTACAGAACAATGCTGCACGACTTGTCCTAGCAAAAAAGAAATCTGATCATGTCGCATGTCTTTTGCATCAGTTACACTGGCTTCTTATAGAGTCCCGCATTCACTTTTAACTAGCGACACTTGCCTTCCGACATTTTGATGAATCTCTTCCCCTGTATCTCTCCTCAGTGCTGAAAACGTACGAACCATGTAGCGCTACGATCCAGTTCTAAACTGTCACTTAAAGTCCCAAGAATTAATTTGAAATGTGCAGGGAAAAGTTCTTTTAGGGCTCAAGTACCCCAAATTCGGAATTCTTTGCCATCGTCTCTCAGAAATACTCCTGATCTCCAGACCTTCAAGTCAGATCTGAAAACGCACCTTTTCCGCAAAAATTTCTGTACTCAGCACGATGGACAGTCCAAAGTCTGTTCGCCACATGGAGTTTTGTGCTGGAGATATTTATACTCACGTTATCCTGTTTTAGTGCAGTTGATATATTTAATGTGTCTGGGCGCGCGCGCGCGCGTGCATGTGTGTGTGTGTCACGGTGTGTGTGCGTGTGTGTGTGTGTGTGTGCGTGTGAGTGTGCGCGCGCATGATGTATGTGTGTGTCTAAAAATGTGTTTTTAAGGAATGTATTTCTTTTTAATCTAAGCATTATTTACTTGATATTTTTATTGTTTGGTGGATCATGCTTTTTTATTCATTCTTGTGAACGCATTCGATTGAGCTGTTGTATTGTTTTATGTTATATTTATATCTGGCTCGATGATGTAAGGTGCTTTGAGCAGCATTAGTACTGGATATCGCGCCATAGAGAAGTTATGAATTATTATTATTTATCATTATCTCGATAATGTTGTCCAGGTCTGCATAGATAATGACATGCACTGGGTTGGCTAGGGCCTTGGAAAACCTCATCTTCTGTCGAAGCGCTCCACTCTTGATCAGCTTAAACTAGTCCCCATCCAGCAAACTCCGACTCAGATAAAAGCTGTAGATTGCATACTCCCGGTTAAAATCCCCGTGTTCCAGATAGTTTCCCCGATCTTCGTTGATGATTCCAACGGCTGTCATCAAACCGTGGAAGGCTCTAACATACTGCTGAGGGAAAAGAATAGAAAAAGATGGGAGCGACGACAGAGACGATCATGGTAATGACAGTGACGTTAGTGAAGACATCAACAGTAATGACACTGAAACACATCTGTTTTATTGTATTTCACATACGATGGATCACTGCAACACATCGACCCCAAATTCAACATCGGAATCAAAAACAACGAAATTAAGGCAATGTGTATAACTCAAACATAAATATAATATAATATGATAATATAATAGAATATAAATCTCTTAATAAATGTGATAGAAAAAAAGAAAGATGTTTCATAATGCTTTACCCTCACGTAGGGAGCGTGAAAACTGAACCAAACAGTTTTGATGTTTGTTGTAGTGCAACATTTCTGTCATATTTATCTTGAATGTTCATTTCATGCTTGCTCATTTGTTCATCTGTTTGTGTCAGCATCCATTCGCATGCAAGATTGCACTGAAATAAATTATCAGTTTCATAGAAGACACCCAGAACATGAAAATGTTATTTTAAAAACAGAGTGAAAGAAAAGAACAAATCAACCAGCCAAGTAAACACAACAAAAGGAAACACACACATTGTAATGGCCTGCAAGTATAAACCTGCAAGTGCCTATGCCTTGGCGGTTCCAGACTTTCCCAGCATCCCAGAAGAAAGAATGCGAGCACAGAGCACCGAGCTCAATATCAGCTCAGTGGCACAGAAAGAGTGCTGATTGCCGGCAGCCTTCCTTCCTCCTTACACGTGTCAGGGTACTAAGCCTGTTCTTGAATTGTACCCTCAGTAAAATATAGTACCGTGTAAACTAATTCTACGTGAGTTGAGTGTTTGAATGTGAACATACAAACATGCCAATTGGCGACGAGGACTGTTTTTCGTGTCTGTAAAAAATTGACTTTAATTTCGTATACGCTGGAATAGTTTTGCAACAGTGGTGACATGTTTTTTTCTGTCAGGACTTGGGAAGAAAAAAAAGAAAAAAGAAAAAAAAGGCGACGTATACATCGTTTCTCAACTGCAATCTTCTTCAGTGTGTTGATGCAAGGACGCCGCAAGGGTACAAACTGAAATCATTCCGTAGTTAGGAAGGGAGGCGGTATTGCAACCATTATGAGAAGCCATATTAAGGATATCTGTACATTCAAACCCCTCGATTATACATCATTTAAGGGTGTAGCATTAAGGGTTGAGTGCAACAGTTCAGTGTGCCACATTATTTGCGTTTATAGACCCCCACCAAGTCGACACAATAAATGTAACACTGACCCAGACTTTTATTACTGAGTTTTCTAATCTCCTGGATAAATACAACCTAGAAGCAGGAGACTTAGTTTTAACTGGCGATTTTAACCATTGTGAACAGACCAGCAGTTCAGATATATTACGGTTGCGTACTCTACTTCATGACTGACCAAGGGTTAAAACAGCTAATATGTGAACCAACCCACAAACAATGTCACACTCTCGACTGAGAAGAGAACATTAACACCCCCCAGTTTAAGGTCATGGACTTGGCTCTTGCTGATCACATGGCAATTCTTTATGACATGCCTTTTAAAAGACTGAAGCGACCAACACGTTTTTGTTACATCACGGAACACAAAGATGATTAACCTTGAGGTATTCCAGGCTGACATCAAATTCTTCATGGGTGGAATAGACTCAAGCTCATCTCCTCTGACAACATACAACACTGACCTCCGTCAGATACTGGACAGGCATGCCCCTCTCTCCACTCGCCTTGTAACTGACCGTCCCTCTGCTCCCTGGATGACTGATGAACTGAGGGCCGCCAAGCGTCGAAAACGACAGGCCGGGCACGTCTGGAGCTCCAACAAACTGTCTCCAGACAGATTTATGTCAAAGAGCGTAAAAAACTGAATGACATGCAGACAGCTGCAAAGTGTCAACATTTCAGCGCCTCCATCAGTCAGTGTTCCACGTCCAAACAGCTCTATGCTGTATCAAACCAGCTCACTGGCAAAAGTAGAGAACTGTTGCTGCCAAAAAACATTCCTCCTCAGGATCTCCCTGATGCTTTTAGTAATTATTTTAATGACAAAATTGTAAACATCCGACAAGAACTGGATGCTAGCCCACCAGAGGACCGATTTAATGATTTTAAAGGAAATTTAATGACATGTTTTAGACCTGTCTCTGAAAAAGCTGCAAGAGATTTTATTCTTAAATCTCCAAGTAAGAACTGTGACCTTGATCCATTGCCCACTAACCTTTTGAAATTATGTCTTGATGACCTTCTCCCTTTCATCATCAGAATTATTAATCATTCTCTAGAGTCAGTCTCTCTGTGTCTGCTTCATATAATATGAAGCACTACAAACATTAGTCAGATAGGACACTTCTTTAATAACAACATACCATTTTTGTTGATCACACATTTTCTCGACAATATAAAAACAGTGTCTTTTTTTTAATCATACCCTGGAATATTCATACCGTAATTCGTTTTTGGCCAAGTACATTTGGATGGCAAATTAATAAAACTTTCGGGAAATCATTATGACCCCCCCCCCTCCCTCCTGAGTAAGGTGTGTATGTGTGTGTGTGTGTGTGGGGGGGGGGGGGGGGTATGGTCACTTGAAGGTCTACCATCAATGACCGCTGACCACCAATGACCATTGCTGAACACCAATGACCATTGCTGACCACCAGACCACCACTGGCCACTGACCAAGGCTGATCTGGGAGAACATAATACCTGGGGGAACACAGACATGCTTTCGAGCTTAGTTGCTATTCAAATACATGGAATACCTTCCCAACCCCACGCGCCCCACAAAGCAAAACAAACGGTTGAAGTCATGAACTGTCAGTGAAATAAATAAAGACGATAAATCAACTGTTACTAAGTGAACGCTGAAATGTCGCCAAATCAAATGAAATGTCACCAATCCACCGATAAGTCGTCGACCGGCGACATTTTAACGGTTCTCTGACATGTTGAATAGGCGCCGATCACTGTTGTTTTATCGTCAGCGACAATTCAGCGGCTAACTGAAAAGGTGACAATTCAGCAGTTGACACCTTCCTCGCATAAAATACTGTCACCGGCGACAATGTCATTTGCAGAAGTACAACAATATATGTAGTGGGGGTCTGCGAATATTGTCGCTGGCGACAATGCTGCAGTATCTCTCTTTGCCTGTGCCTCTGCATGTCTGATCTGTCTGTCTGTCTGCCTCTGTGTGTGTGTGTGTGTTGTTCACCGAATAATGTTTTTTTCTGTGTGTCAACGGGATGCACATAACGTATATGTTTGTGTACAAGTGTGTGTGTGCGGGCAGAGAGAGAGACAGAGGCTGAGACAGAGGCTGACAGAGAGAGAATAAGAGAATGAGAGATAGTGGCAGAGAGGAGGAGAGATAAAGAAATAGAAAATGAGAGATGGAGAGAGAGAGTCAAGAATCTTTTCATCCAGAAAAGTTCTAAAAAGTTCATCTTCGCTGCTGAACTTGAAGCAATTCAGATGGTGTTAAACTGCATGATCTCGTTTCTGAAAACCGTTTCTCAGATTCTATTTTGTCTTGATAGTAAATCAGTTCTTTAGGCCATAAGATTTTTAAAACACACTCATTGAAATAACCATTTAGTTCACGAACTCGAGGCTCACATATGTTGCGGCACATTTTGTCGCCATGCACGTGATTATTGTCGCCGGCAATGTATGCCAGGAGAGAGACAACAAAAAATCAACTGCACCGGTGACACTGCATGCAGGCTATAACATATTGCAGCATATACTGTCGCCGGGAATCACCACAACAGTTGTGTAGTTGTTGTGCTGCTGGTAGTGGTGTGTTCGTGCGCGCATGCGTGTGTGAGTATGTGTGAGTATATGCGTGCACGCATTACAAGGTGTGTGTATGTGTGTGTGTGTGTGTGTAAGGGCGCGCTTGCGTGTGTGCGCGCACATGCGATCGCGCCCTATGTTATCTTATCTCTAGCGCTTTTATCTTTGCCGTCGTGTTATCTCCGCAACTTGGCTGGGTCGTAAAACTTACAACTTATTGTGACTGTTGTGCTCTGTGTGACGATGTGTGTGTGTGTGTCTGTGTGTCTCTCTGTGTGTCTGTGTGCCTCTGTGTCACGTGTGTAGTGTGTGTGCATGTCTGTGTATGCTGGCGCGTGCATTTGAATCATGTATGTTTTCTTCAGTTTAACGTCTATTCACTATAAGTGTTTTTAGACGGAAAGGAGTAAAGTAGTGTATAAAGGAAATGGAATGCATGTGAATATTAGTGTAAAAGTTCATATTATGTATCAGAGGAAAAGTATATTATAAGAAAACGTCTAAAGAGGTTGTGGTGTGTATTGAATGAGTTGTCATGGGAAGGAGAATATGTATATGCATATCAACAAGTATTAACCTGCAACAATGTTAACATAAATAACAGTGTTAAATATAATATATCAAAGGAGGACACCAACTGGACTGGAGTTTAAAATTTCTGAAAACATTCTAAGCAATGAATAATCATTCAAAATCTTTTCAGTGGCTAATGAAATATTGGAAGAAAAGTCATCAACTACATCTTTTGGAAGTAACTGTCTTATGCTCGGACAATGAATGAGTAGATGGCTTACAGTTATTTGCTTACCGCATATACATTTTATATTTTTAGAAAATTTTGTACGAAAGGCATTTAAACAAGTCTATACATTAGACTTGTAATTTGTTTTGAATGTGCTGCTGGTGTCGAATTTAGAAAATGTTTGGGATTATCTGCATTCTTTGTGTTTACACAACATTGGTAATATTGATTATTTTAATCTATAAGTAATTTCTTAATTCGATTTCTAGATACATTTTCTATACAGCTAAAGCATTCATGTAGATCTAACTGGATGTCAAGTTGTATTGTGCCTTCGAAATTACGTGCTGCTCTTCTAGCTGCTTGGTCTACCCACTCATTTGAAGATATTCCACAGTGCGAAGGTACCCAACAGAAAGTTATTTTAATGCCCTGTTTTGTCAGTTGGTGAATAATATGTTTTATTTCCATTGTCATCTCAATTTGCTTCTTTGAATTTGGAGATTCTATAGCTTGTAATACTGACTTTGAGTCTACATATAATAAAATTTCACTTACAGTTTTCGGAATGTCTGAAATATAATTTAAGGCCATAAGTATGGCTATAAGTTCAGCTGTGAAAATGGAATATTGTCTACCAATATAGTATAATTTTTCTATTCTAAATGAAGGAATTACAAACGCCGCTCCTGAATTACCATCTTCTAGAACAGATCCGTCTGTGTATATTTTTAGATAATTTGAATATTGATTTTCTATATGTGAGAGCACTTCAGGTTTTAACAAAAATGGTGACTGGTTCTTGGATAAATCTGTATAATCTATGTCAAAGGTAGCTTTACACTGCTCCCATTCAGGGACTGGTGAAAAAGTAGGTACTTTTGCAATTTGTTTGTCTTTTGATTCCGTAGCACTGATGATATCTGATGCAAATGTATCAATGGATGTGATAGACTGTATCGTCTTAGCTCTTTTAGCAAAATCTTTTTGTGAACTCAAATTAGCTTCTTCTTTTAAAAAATGTTTCAAATGCGAAAGATTTGAAAACGAATTTCACGGCTGAAGCTTTCCTTTGTTCATCAAGAGATAAAACACCTGCTTCTCTGTAAGTCCCTAAATTTGATGTAAGAATGGGCACACCTAGAGCGAGTTTATAAGCCTTACAATCAATGCTTTGCAGGTTCTTTAGCAAATGCAGTGGAGCACTGAAAAATACCTCTTGAGCGTATGTCAAGCGTGAACGTACGAGGGAGGTAGCGAGAGATATCAACGCTTTGGTATCTTGCCCCCAGTGCTGTTTACAAATTATTTTAAGGAAATTTAGACCTTTTCTTGCTTTGTTTAGTATATAGTCAATATGATAATTCCACGAAAGCTTTGAAGAAAGATAGACTCCCAAAAATTTAACACATTGTGTATGTCTGATGATAGTACCATTTATTGTAAACACAGGGAGCTTTTAAATAGCATCATATTTGTTTTTTCTAAGGACAATGATAAGCCATTTTCTGTCATAAAGTTGCTGATTTTATCAAGTTCCCGCTGGTATATTTTCTTTATGTAATTCAATGTCCTAGTAGGCGTTTTATTTTTCATTGTGACCTTCATCCATAAACAAATGTCATCAGCAAATTGAACCAAGACTGTATCTTTAGCTAGCTTGTTAGGTAGATCTGCTAATAATATATTGAATAAAATCGGCGAAATTACTGATCCTTGTGGTAACCCCATGTTTAATTGTCTGGGGTTTGAGTAGGTATTTCCTAGTCTTACTTGTATAGATCTATTTGATAAAAAAAACAAAACAACACCTTCTAATATAATCATACATGTTGCTTGTGATACCGATATTTTTCAGTTTATATAAAAGTCAAGGGTGCCACACTTGGTCGTATGCTTTTTTCACATCAAAAAAAGTCGCTAGTACGTTTTTTCGCCTTGCAAACCGTTGCTTTACCTGTGTAGTCAGTTTGACTAGATGTTCTGTGGAGGATCTACCTTTTCTAAAGCCAGCTTGGTTTATAGGTGTTATAGTGTGCCAGCAGTGTCACCCCCCACCACCCACACTCTGTCCCCTCCCCCCCCACCCCCACCCCTCCTTCTTATCTCCCTTCCCGCTCCATCCCAAGTCCAGTCTTTGAGGTTGTGCCGACACCACGCCATCCTCCCCCCTCCCACCCCTCCACCTCCTTACCCCACTCCCTAGTCGGCGCCTTTGGTCCGCGACACCGCGTCACCAGTCCCAGTTGTAGGAACACGTGCGGTTGTGCGACGTCTGCCGCAATTCCCGTGCTGAGCAGAACGTCCCGTGTGGCGGCCTGTCTTTCAAGTCGTTCCCCATCTCCCCGTTCACAAACACAGCTGACGTAGATGGCAGGACTTCGGAACGAAAACTAGGGAAAATTTATGCTAATGCAAACTTTGATCAAGCCGGCTAATATGCTGAGAGTTGTATTGTCCTGTCTCCCCAATCACTTTGTGACGTAAACGGTGAACCTGTCATCATAGAATGTGTATTGACAAGTGGACACTGACTAAGGAATGTTACCTGAAATGCATACTATATTTCTAAGGCAATTAGGCTTCAAGCAGCAAGAAAAAAGAAACATAAAAATACAAGCAAGATCAAAACATCAAGAACACCAAGCAGTAGTAAGAAACACACACACACACAAAAGAACTCAACAAGCAAGAATCATGTTAGGTCATGACATTGTGTAAGAGCCAAATACCATATCTTTACTGCATTTGGTATAGCTGAAGAACATGTATGCATTTTAGAATTCTCATGATCTGACAAGTTCAGCGTTTTTACTTTGAGCACGCACAGGAAGGGTAAAGAATTTGCATGTGGTCGGGACAAACATGCTAACTGCATTTCTGGCACCTCTGTCTCACTTTTCGATCAGCCTTCCGTGAGCAGAAAAAGCAGCGTGCTTATTTGCGCTGTGTGGGGGCAGCTTCACTTGATGTTCCAGGCTCAGAACTGGCTTGCCTCTTGTGCAATGTGCTGGCAGCTTCACCTGATCTTACTGTCTCAGACTTGTCTTGCCTGACCGTTTTTGCTCTTTGCATTTTGTGCCCTTCTGACTCAAGCTCAATCCTCTTGATTGAACGTTTCATCAGATCAAGAGTTCCCCGGTGCACGTTTGTGTGCATGAGACGGCGCTTCATATGTGGCAACGTCAGGCTTTTACTGATGCATTGGATGAATGCACTTCGTGCATCTTTCTTTGCAATAGAATCATCTTCAAATTTGATTGACCAGACACAGCGTGCAGCCACTGTAGCAAGATCAATGATGTTGGCAAACATGACAAATGGCCAGCGTTTGGAAATTCTTTTTGAGGTATAAGCATGGGCAAGCTTGACCAGAGAGTCTACGGCCCCCTTTGTCTCATTGTAAAAAAGAACAATCTCAGGCTTCTGCTTGGGGGCCCCTGGCTTCACCATCCCTTCGTCATGCATTGAGCTGAGGAGAACGGTGTTCTTCCTTCTCTTCCCCTGGTAATTAACAAGGGTGACAGTCTTATTGTAAGCAAACTCGCTGCCGTGAAGTGGGAGGTTTCTGTTGCTTTTGAAAGGGTAGGGTAGAAACCTTTTGTTGGATCTGACTGTCCCTACGACTGTCAAGCCATTGTTTTGACAGCCCTCGGCCAAGCCAAATCTGTGAAATAATTATCACATGTAATATTTCTTCCACTCTTGAAGAATGGAGTTGCCAGCTGAAGGGCAATGTTCCTTCCAAGATTCACCTGTCTGTCCTGGCCGAGGGGCCGGCCAAGGTATGGAATTCCCAAGAGAGGGAAATTATTGGCTGAGTCAGCAACCCAGAACACCTTTATGCCATAGCGATCGGGCTTGCTGGGTAGGTATTGGATGAAATTGCACCTGCCTCTAAAAGGCACAAGCTGCTCATCCACAGTGAGACGGGGCCCAGCAATGTAATAGGTACTAAGGTTTTTGTTGAATTCGTCCCAAACGTCTCTGAAAGGGGCAAATGAATCTTTTGCTCTTCTGTTTGGTCCTGTGGATTTGTCATCAAATCTCAGACAACACATGAGGATTTAGAATTTGTCCCTACTCATGGCTGCTCTTACAAGACTGACCCCGTATTCCTGATCCCAAATTTCGCTGTTCTTTGACTGCTCTCTCTCTCTCTCATTCTCTCTCTCTCACCTCTCACTCCCCCTCATCTCAGTGTGAAGGTCCTGTGTGCTGATAAAAAAGAAAAAGAAAAGAAAAGAGCCAGAAATAAGCATTCTGTGGAATTATATTCATAAGTGAAATCTAGTCAACACAAACATGACCTCAATTTTCCTCCTTTCCTTCTGATCCCCTCACTTGACTACATCCCTCACTCCTCTTGTTTCCCACCACCAGACACCACCTCCCATATGCATACTTGCCCTCCGCTCTCTCCGAGTCTCTGCCACCAATGGTGAGAGTGGGGTGGAGCGGTGGGGATGGATAAAACCACACAGTCAATGAGTGTGGCAAAATTGGCACTGAGCCAAGACAGTGACCGTTTGCTCTGGCTGAGAATCCCTGACTGTTGAAATTGATATGACCAGTCACATACCCACCCCCACCTCCCTCCAGTCATCCCCCTTCCCCATTTCTTTCCTCAAACCAGCACACAAGTCTGTCAGCAGAACAGACACTATAGCAGCAGAGACCAGATGGTCAGTTATATCGGTACAGTACAAACTTGTGTGACAAGTACATTTTCCTTGTAAACACACACAAACACACACACACACACACACACACACACAGAGGAGAGGTCCTCCCAAACCTCTTAAAAATCAATAATTTCGTTTTCTGGCAGGAGTTGAGTTGGCCCTGGATGGTCAACTGGGCCAAACTGAAATCAGTAGTACTAATAGTGATGATATCAATTAAATGTGAAATCTGCAATAGATAAATAATACAGGTGTATATGAGGGACTTGAATCACAGCCTTGGACATGATTGCATGATGACATAGACCTTCAGGAAGGAACACTCTGAGAAGTAGCCGTTCATAAAGCCGGGGAGGAAAAGAGACGCGTATGCGTTTTGCGAGATCAGTCAGACTGATGACAGATGTATGTTTGCTGAGATATTCCTGAAAATTTAACCCTGTCCCTGATTCTAATGTGTGTTGTTCCTGGAAAGCAAATTTGGGGGTAGGCATGCCTGATGTTCTGCCAATCAAGGCCTCAATCTCAACATCGTCACAATCTTGCCATTTTTCCTGGTACTGATTTTGTCTATACAAATTTGTGAAACGGACAGTGTCTTTAATGATTTTGTCTGAAATAAACAGTTTCTATGTATCATACGGATCATGCACATTTTGGGTTCCAGGGACTAGACTAGGGGGACGCTTGAAAATGTTCTTAGACGGCGTCTTTCTTTTTCCGGTCACTGGAACTTTGCTCCATCTTGTTCCGTCCTTTGCTGTATATGTGTTGGAATCTGGTGGCACTTCTTGCTCCTCACCTGACTGAGAAAAGGCTTCTTCTTCATCTTTTTCGAAATCTGGTTCATCATCACTAGGGGACTCCGCATCAGGTTCAGGTGGAAGAAATTCTTCGTCACTAGTCATCGCCACTTTCTTGTTCGTGGTCCTGGGAACTGGCAATCCGTGTTCTTTGCTCATCTGGGGTAACCAAAAAAAGAAGAGATAGGTACAATATAGTCAGATATTATTCCATAAATTTGCAGTTATGTTTTACACACACACACACACACACACACCCTGTCATCCAAAAAACCCGGGCAACATTGTAAGCATTCGCAACTAAAAATGACAAGCAACAAAAATGCAGACTCATGTAAGCACTTGTAAACAATTAACCCATAAACACTAGAGCACCAAAACAGAGAGAGAAAGCCCCCCCCCGCCCCCCACGCCCCCTCCCCCTGGTCTCCCCAGACACATGCGTAGACTACAGGCAAACATACACACATACAACAATTGAAAGTGAAAGTAGGCATTCATACCAAAATCTTCTTCTAGGGATAGGAAAGCAAAACAGTGGGTTTCATTGGTTTTTATAAAGCAGATACGTTAATCCCCCTATCCACTCCTCTATCGGCACCTGTGAACGCATGAACTACTGCGTGAGTACACCTCTGTGATTGTATTCTTTAAGCCTTTTTACGCTATTGATTAGTTTTGGCTAGCTTTGGGATGCAACTTGAACTGAGACAGAGACAGATACAAACCATAGATACAAGCCATTTCTGCACTCCCCATACCCCCCGACCCATCAATCTTATTTCCCCTAATAAATAGTCAAGTGGTTTAAATTCTAACTCAAAATGTTGATATACTCACCAAAATTACGATCTTCCTCTGCGTCAGCGCAGGTGACAAGGGCTTCAAAAATGTTGGGTCTGTCCATGACGGTATCAGAGTGACTGTCCAGCCTCCATGAGAGATACTCGTAGCAAGGAGTGAACGTGGGAAAAACCCGCCGCTTCATCAGAACTTGTTACTTTCAGAAGTGCCAGTATCGGTTTCAGTTTCTCTCTCCAGCATGCAGAGAGGGGTCCTACAGACCTCCCCATTGTCGTCCTCTGTAGCCAAGGGTTACAATTTTCCTTCTTTGCGAGCCATGGGTCCACACGGACCCACACCGTTTGCGGAAGGGTAAACACAGTTTTCTTTCTTTGCGAGCCATGGGTCCACACGGACCCACGCCGTCTGCGGAGGGGTAAACACAGTTTTCCCTCTTTGCGAGCCATGGGTCCACACGGACCCACACCGTCATCAGTGACTAGGTAAAATGTCACCTTTAATTACTTTTTGAAATTATGACCCATATTTTCGAAATTTTAGGACAAGGAGGGGATTTGGGTGTTTGGAGCATATCTAAAATTTCATTGAAAAACATCTATAAATATACGAGATATCGGCATTTAAAGACCCTTCTGGGTCCACATGGACCCACACCGTCCGGCGAAGGTTAATGTCCAGAATCGAATATTTTTATTACTTCTGCCTGTGCGAGAGCGCCTTACAAAGAGTCGCAAGGCAAGCACAGGCGAAGGTTACGCAAGCGCGGTATAAGGGGTCACCAGAGGAATGCGTTCAGCGCGGTACAGTACATGTGACTGACTGCTGCCGCGCTGATGCTGATCTGTGAGCAGGTCACTGAATCTGAACAGGAGGCTAGGAACAGAGCTCTTTTGGGTCAAAAGGAAACAAACATGTTCAATTTCATGTATTTTATACTAAAGTGGTAGAAGACGCAAATCCGCTTTTATGAATGTTTTCCAGTTTCCTACCATTCATGACATATAAAGAATGAAATCAGTATTATACCAACTGCAAAGGTGAATTTACGAAGGCAGCACGGGGTCATTTAGTTCGTAAGTGCAATTTTGTTGATATTTTACGCAATGCACAACTTGGATATACTCCATGCTCTGCTTATTAACGTGTAGAATATAAATATCTAAATATGTGTTAACCCGTTTCGGTTTCAATGAACATTATCGGCGCTCTGTCCAGACTAAACTGGGAAAGTATGAAGGGCAGATGATGGCAAAATTGAACATCATGTCTTGATGTGATAAGAACGGTATGAAATACATATTTTTCTTTGGAAATGAACCGGTATTTGCAAATGTGACTCACGAACCCTGGCGCAGTAGACGTCGATTTAGCGTGGGATATAAATAATAATCATAATGATAACAATGGATCATAAATTTTATTAATGATTATGTAAAACGTTCTTGTTACACGTGTAACATTGAATCCAAGTTACCTAAACTAACTTTTCCGACACAGATGTTTGAATTACTGGATTTATAATAATGATAGTAATGAATCTATCACGCGATCCTTAGCCAGTGTAATGTATTCAAACAAAGCCTGTGCAAAATTATGTATTTTATTAATGATTACCTAAAACCTTATGACATATGTAACATGGAACCCAAAATACCTAAACTAACTCCCCCACCCTGGATGATTTTATTTTTCAGAAACACTGCAGGCACTCCATTTTCACATCAATTCTCCCCAGTGTTTCGTTCCACACTTTGTCTGTCTTGTGAACTGATAAACTAGTTTACATCATTTCGTGATAAAACTTCACCAGACAGCAAAAGCCAAAATCAAGGTAATTTAAGGGGGTGATTTTCTACTTTGAACTTTCTTGTTTGGAACTTTTGATGCAACTAGTCTTCAACTGAAAACAGTCTTACTGAACTGCATGTGTTGACTTGGTTCGGAATCTTACGCCAGTATCCGTATATTACCGCATCTCGCCATGTGTCAGAAACAGTGATTGTGTCTAAACTTAATCAGATCAGAGATAAATGTACAAACAAACCATAACAACGACGAAATTACCATACACAGTTTTGTTGTTGTTGTTATTTTATTTTATTTTTTTAATATAGCAACCACGGGGTGCGAATGAACATATCGGAGATTTCCGTGTAACATATGTATATCTCACACGCTGTCAGAAACAACATATTCTCTGAATCTGTGTTCAAACACACACGATTGAAGGGTGTTTGTCAAACCGATTTACGCTTTCCCGCGATGAATCCGCAAGATTTATGTGGAAACAGTTCTAAATTTGTTTACATGTATATTTTTATTGGGTCGTTTACATGCACTGAAGTAACACAGAAAAGCAGAACTGAAAATCAATGTGCAACGTCGATTGCATTTAAATAGTTGAACAGTCTTTTTTTTTTCCAGAAAATGAGTGTATGTGCTGCAGAAGGTAGATGTCTTGACCACCTGTTGCAAGTAAAGAACGTGTAGTGTATTCATGAATGTGCTTGCCTTTGAATGAATAAAAATACGTCAAGAGGAACGGGTTGTGTACGTCTGTCACACTGGTTTTTTTGCGTAATATTTCAAACTTAATGTACCATTTTTACTGATGATCAATGTTTTGTTATCACAACGAATGAACATAGATCAGGTCTGGATTTTAATCAGGTTTGTACTTATTTGTTTCTGACCACTTCATGTTTAGACACATTGCCATGTCACAAAATGGAGCCGAAATTTTGGATGTTTTTAATAATTTTCAACACATTTAAGACACGAGAACAAACCATATTCTCACAAAATTGTTGCAGACATTTCTCTAATGAATTGCAATCCTGATAACATGTGAAACATTTGAATAATCATTGTAAACACATGTTTATACTGAATCAGACTGAGAGACCCCCATTTCCAACAAAGTTCTGGAGACTGACCCATTTTCATTTTCCAGGCAGTCTTTGCTCTTCATGACTATCTGATGCACTTCATTTTGCCACCTTCATACTCCAGCCAGATACATTTTCTTTCCCATGCTAAACCAACGTGTCTACTGCGGCAGGGTTCGTGAGCCATATTTGCAAATACCGCTTCATTTCCAAAGAAAAATATATATTTCATACCGTTCTTTTTACATCAAGACATGATGTTGGTCGATTTTGCCATCATCTGCCTTCCATGCTTTCTGAATTAATTGTCTGGACAGTGCTCCAACAATGTTCATTGAAACAAACCTAGTTAACAGATATTGAGATATTCATATACTACACGTTAATAAGCAGAGCATGAAGTATATCCAAGTTGTGCATTGCGTAAAATGTCAACATAACTGTTCCTGCGAACTAAATGATCCCATGCTGCCTTCGTAAATTCACCTTTGCAGTCGGTATAATACCGATTTCATTCTTTATGAAATGTCAGGACTGGTAAGAAACTGTAAAACATTCATAAAAGCAAACTTGCGTTTTCTACCAATTTAGTATGTAATAGATTAAAGTAAAAATTTTACTTCCTTTTGACCCCAAAGAGTTCTCTTATTTTCTGTACGGTATCTGACATCTTCCGCAGTGACCTACTAACGGAGGTATAGGATAGCATCAGCGCGGCAGCAGTCAGCCACAAGTACTGTACTGCGCTAAACGCTTTCCTCTGGCGACCCCTTATACCGCGCTTGCGTAACTCTGGTTTTGCTCATGCCTTGCGGATCTTTGTAAGGCGCTCTCTCATGGCCAAATGTGTGAGAAATAATTATTAAAAATCAAAATCTAATCATGTTCCCGCCCACCTACAGCGGTCAAGTTTATATCAGCGTGATCAGTATGATTTATTCTATTTTATCGTGAAAAGAACGGTTTTGTTGCAGACATTTTGACCATTTTTGTATCTGTCCTGGACTATAAGACAGGCGACACACATTGGCCCGTGTGTCAATCCGCTATCCCTACGTGGGGCTGGGTCAAGACTGGCAGTTTAGAGGCTAATGATGATAACCCCCGTAGTGCTCAGTTCTCTGTCCCCAGGAGCTGGGCATGATCAGGGGGGAACGCGTTGGAGCTAGACTGTTGGTCGTATGTCCCTCCCGAAACCTGGAAGGGGTCAAGTTGGTGTTCCCTTGACCCTGGCACCAAAGTTGGTGGGTAGGTAAGGGAGGGATGAATTAACGATAAAAAACCCCCATGGCTTCTATCCAATCACACCCCCATAAACTTGCAAAAAGGAGGAGAGCAGGAACAGATGACTCAGACTCCGATTTGGAGGTCGGAGAGACTTCTGGATATTGGCCGTCGTGGCTTGTGGTGGAGGGCACTGATGATGACAAGCCCTTGTCGGATCTCAGCCCCTTCGCCATCCAGAAAGGCTTCCATGTTTAGCAGGCGCACTGAAGTCTATCAAGAAGCTGAGGAACGGAATGTTTCTGGTGGAGACGACATTAAAAAGGCAGACACAGCTTCTGCTTAAAGCAGCCACTTTTGTGGATAGGGTGGTGAAGGTCTACCCTCACAAAGGACTGAACTGCTCGAAGGGGGTCATCAGATGCCCTGAGTTGAGAGGAGTGTCTGAGGCAGAGATTAAGAGCGAGCTGTCCTCTCAGGGAGTGACGGATGTTTACAGGGTGACAGTAAGGAAGGGGTCTGACAGAATCCCAACACATTCTTCCTCACCTTCTGCTGCCCGAATGTCCCCAAGGACATAAGAGTCGGGTACCTACAGGTGAACGTAAGTCTGTACGTGCCGTCGCCTCTACGATGCTTCAAGTGCCAGAAATTTGGACGCGTGCGGGAACGCTGCAAGGAGGAAGAGGCGTGTAGCACCTGTTCAAAGGTGTCGCACCAGGGCGAGTGCATCAGTCCAGCCCATTGTGTGAACTGTGGAGGCAGCCACCCGTCCTCGTCTAAAGACTGCCCCACCTGGAAAAAAAGAAAAGGGAATCCAGAAGTTGAAGACGGAGAAGAAAATATCGTTCTTTGAAGCCCGTAAGTTAGTGGAGGCTACATTGCCTAAAGCAGGACTCACGGTCATACGCTTCTGTCGTCAGACCCAGGATGGTGGACGTTGCGATCCAGACGACGTCCACAGGGACGCAGACGGACGACATACCGACCTTGGTAAAACCATTGGCCTTGGGTGGAGGTGCTGTATCCACCCCTTCCCATCCTGTATGATGGTCCTCAGGGGCTGCTGGGCAGGAGGGGAAAGCCTCAGGCGGAGGCATGGTGTCTGCCTCCCATCCCCTCCCCTCTCGTCCAGCCCCCCGTCTGCCTGCCCCTCGGGCTGGTGGGAGTGCCCAGAAACCCAAGGAGGGGAGGGTTGCGGCTTCGGTGGGGTCGGGGAAAGCCGAGGTAGTGGATATTCCGGCTTGGCCGGAATCGGAGAGGACTTTGAATACAAAAAATAGTTATGCGGTCTTGGCCAACCTTGAGCCACCGCAAGCAGAGGAGCAGGAGGTAGCAATGGATTAGGCTGCTGCTTTATTTTTAACCTTTTAAATGGCGGTCATTCATTGGAACGTCTGTGGGTTTTATGCCAATCTCCAGGAACTCCAGTTGCTTTGTCGTGCTTTGAAACCTTCAGTGCTGGTGCTGCAAGAGACTCTGCAAAGTGATGGCAAGTTTTTATCTCTCTCTGGTTTTAACTCCATTTTTAAACCCGCTCAACCGAAGCAAGAGGGATTGACGGGAGGTGTCGCTCTTTTTATACGTAAGTCCCTTTTATACAGTACAGTTCCTCTAAGCACCCCTTTACAGGTGGTGGCGGTCAGAGTCACACTTAAGAAAACCATCACTGTCTGTTCTCTTATCTTCCTCCTTCCGTCCGTGTTCTGAGGCAGGACCTCATGAACCTTGTCAACCAGCTCCCACGACCGTTCTTACTGTTGGGCGACTTCAATGACCACTCCCCACTCTGGGGAAGTGAGATGACATCAGCCCGAGGCCTTGTTTTGGAAAACCTTCTTTCCAATATGGACCTGTGTTGTCTTAACGACAAGTCACCCACTTACCTTCATCTGCCCTCTGGGAAGCTCTCGTGTTTAGATCTGTCGGTCTGTGATCCATCGTTGGTCCTGGACTACGAGTGAAAAGTGCACGACGATCTACACGGGAGTGACCACTTTCCTGTCATCCTCCGTTCTACAAATGGGGAAAGTGACTCTCTGCCTGACCGCCTGAACTATGACAAAGCTGACTGGGGAATTTTTACCACAAATTTAAGAGTGGAGCTGCAGGAAGAAACAATCTTACAAAGCAAGGATCCTGCTGACACTCTGACACAGATCATTTTAGAATGCGCCAGAGCAGCAGTCCCATCGTCTACCTCCAAGCCTCAGATGCCAAGAACGCCCTGGTTCAACGCTGAATGTCGGGATGCCCATAAGTCTCGGAAGAGAGCGTAATAGCGTTCGAACCCATCAACAGCTGAGGGTGAAAGCCAGATATGTTTTTAAAAAGAGCCAGAGAAAATCATGGAGAGATTTTGCTCTTCCTTAATGTCCAACACACCCAAGAAGAAAGTGTGGAGGGTTTTAAAAAAATTAAGGGCAAAAACATCTGCCTAACTTTTCACCATCTTAAGCTCTGAGACACTCTGATCACAGAGAAGAAACAGTTGCTAATTTGCCTCCACAATCGAACTGAACTCTATATCTGCCAACAATTCTGCTCTGTTTCTCAAAACCAAAAACCTGAAAGAAAAAACACCCTGCAACTTCTCTTCCAGCAACACAGAGAGCTACAACCTTCTTTTCACTATGAATGAATTAAAATCTGCCCTTCAGACCTGCACGGATTCCTCTCCAGGAATAGACGAGGTCCATTATAAACTTTTAAAACATCTTCCTGAAACCTGTCTGGACACCCTGCTCAAAGTTTACAACCACATCTGGATCACAGGCTTTTTTCCACCCTCCTGGCGGACAGCCCTCATAATCCCGGTGTCAAAACCGGGAAAAGACCCCTCAAACCCCTCCAACTACCGCCCAATAGCACTGACCAGCTGCATCTGCAAACTGATGGAGAAGATGGTCAACAGTAGACTGAAAGAACAGTGCGGTTTCCGCAAGCATCAATCTACCGTTGACCATCTGGTTCGTCTGGAAACCACTGTAAGGAATGCCTTTGTCAACAAACAGCACGTGGTGGCCATATTTTTTTACTTAGAGAAAGCTTACGATACCACCTGGAAATTTGGAATCCTCTCAGACCTGCACAAGCTCAACTTCCGAGGACACCTGCCCCAGTTTATCCACAACTTCTTCCAAGACAGACAATTCCAGGTGAGGGTCGGCACCACCCTGTCCGACATTCACGGGCAGGAGCTGGGTGTTCCGCAAGGGAGCATTCTGTCGCCGGCTCTCTTTAGCATCAAAATAAACGACATCGTCCAGTCGGTTCAGAAGGGATCGGACAGCTCGCTGTTTATGGACGATTTCGCCCTGTATACAACTGGCAGCACGTATGCCAGCATCCAGCAACGGCTTCAGCTCTGCGTGGACAAAATTCAGTGTTGGGCAGAGGAGAATGGTTTCACCTTTTCGTCCTCTAAAACTGAGTGCATTAATTTTCATAACTTTCGCCAGTTCTATCTGGACCCTGAAATCCGTCTGGGAAAATCCACCATCCCGGCGGTCAAGGAAGCCAAATTTTTAGTGGTCGTTTTTGATCAGAAGCTGAACTTCCTCAGCCATATCAAACAGCTGAAAATATCTTGTCAAAAAGCCCTGAACATCATCCGAGTCGTGGCACACACGGACTGGGGTGCTGATAAGAGAACTCTTTTGCACCTCTACAGAGCCCTGGTCCGGTCCAAACTGGATTATGGATGTGTAGTATACGGTCTTACCTGAAACTGCTGGACCTTATACAACACCAAGGGCTCCGTCTCAGCTTTGGTGCATTCCACACCACCCCTGTGCACAGCCTGTATGCAGAGGCGGGGGAACCGACTCTCTCCAACTGAAGATTGAAGCTGACCCTAAACTATCACTTGAAACTGTTTTCTGAACCCAGAAACCCTGCTTACGACGTTGTATTCAACAACCCCTTCAACAAGAAATTTAAAGACAACCCAAACTGCATCCCTCCTCTTGGACTCCGCATTCAGCCACACATAGAAAATGCCGATCTGGATGTCGGTGGCATCTCAGACTTCTCCAAGTTCCCTGACAGCCCACCATGGACCTTTAAAACACCTGTGGTCCGATTCGATCTGGCCTCGTACCGTAAAGACTCCACCAGTTCACTGGCCTACAGACCTTACTTTTCAGAACTCTGCCACAAATTTCCCACTTTCCAAAGAATCTTCATTGACGGTTCCAAGTCAGAGGACAAAGTCGCTGCATCTGCGTTCTGTCCCGCCTTTCCTGACCAGCCCTCAACGGAACACATCCTATCTGACAGCTCAGTGTACACTGCGGAACTGACCGCAATGGTTCTGGTGGTAAAAATGGTTCTCTCTTCGAAACAAAAGAGATTCATGATTTTTTACGACTCCTTGTCAGCCCTGGAGGCGATCGCCTGCAGGAATCTGACTCATCCCAAACTGCTGGAATTCTACGAAGCTTTTACTCTCGTAATGAAGAAAGGATATGAGGTTATGTTGGCCTGGGTTCCTGGACATGTTGGCATTCGTGGTAACGAAAGGGCAGACCAGCTGGCCAAGATCGCTGTAAAGAAAGAATTATCGAGATCCTTCGTACCATACACAGACATGAAGCAGAAGGTGAACACTTTTGTTAAGGATCTTTGGCAAGAGGAGTGGAACACCCAGACGGACAACAAGCTGTTCCAAATCCGTCCAGACCTAAACGAGAACCTCCTGTCCGGGGTGAAGAACAGAAAGGAGTCTGTGTTGTGCAGACTGCATGCGGGGCACACTTTTTTAATTTTTTTTATATTTTTTTTTATTCATTCTTACTTGTTGAACAGGGGAAGATGAATTCCATGTGATGAGCTTCTCACTGTGGAACAAGTGCTCCTTGACTGTTGGGATCTGCATGACGTTAGACACAGACATTGCATGGCGGTTTCTTTGAAGGAAGTGAACATTTTAAATCAGATTTGAAGGTTTTAAACTATTTGGAAGGTTGTTTTTTTTTAAATTTGAGTGGAAAGCTTAAAGTGGTGACTTGTTTTTATTGTTTGTTTTTTTACCCTTGTAGTAGGTATTAACGAGGCGATAGCCTTGAGATGGCCTTAGTGGTCGGCGGAGGCTCTAAGCACCATAATTTCATTTCATTTCATTTCAACACACACACACACACACACACTTACTCACTGCGTGAACAGTTACTTTTCCCTCATCAGTAGCCATCTTTCTCCCCTATCTTTATCAAATAACACTTATGGTTAAAAGACGCTAAACTGAAGAAGAAAACAACAGCAGCAACAACAACAACCACACACACACACACGGGGGAGTATCGACACGCTCCCGACAGGCACATGGCGCCCAAATATTTTGCTCGTTTAAACATGAACGAAGCAAACACTGCCGCAAAGCGTCCACAGGTCGACGGGCGCAATAGCCGAGTGGTTAAAGCATTGGACTGTCAATCTGAGGGTCCCAGGTTCGAATGACGGTGACGGCGCCTGGTGAGTAAAGGGTGGAGATTTTTACGATCTCCCAGGTCAACATATGTGCAGACCTGCTAGTGCCTGAACCCCCTTCGTGTGTATATGCAAGCAGAAGATCAAATACGCACGTTAAAGATCCTGTAATCCATGTCAGCGTTCGGTGGGTTATGGAAACAAGAACATACCCAGCATGCACCCCCCCGAAAACGGAGTATGGCGGGGTAAAAACGGTCATACACGTAAAAGCCCACTCGTGTGCATACGAGTGAACGCAGAAGAAGAAGAAGTCCACAGGTCTAAAAGTCAGAAGTCCCGAAGGCATAGTACTTTAACTGGTCGACTGCCAACTTTCAAAGGTAAGTACAGTCTGCAACTGGAACAAAACAGCAAAGAAACTCGGAGCTCACAACGCGTGTCACGACCTTGCCCCGGAAGAGAGACAGGAGGAGAGAGAGAGAGATTCAAGATTCAAGATGGTTTATTCAGTCAAGGCCATAGCCCCATATGAACAGGCGGCAACAACAAAAATTTTTGTATGTGTCATTGTAATTGTTAATGCAAACAGTGCAGCATATTCCATAACAAGCTCCAATAAAACTAGGATATAAGTGTCTCTCTTAAATGAAATGCTTTAGAGAGAAACAAAGCAAAATTACGTATAATGTTTTCATCCACCGATGACATCAGTAAACACAGTCGAAACGTACACGGATATGCATAATATTTTTTTGGAATGAGCTGGGTTCGTAGGTCATTAAGGACAGGACATTTCAAAACAAAATGGACTTCATCCTCTCTGGATTCCCTGCTCAAAGGACACATTAAATCAGAATGATAAATGGATTTATAACGATATCTATGTATGTTTAATTCAGAGATACCAAATCTGAATCTAGTGAGAATAAGTCGTAGGTGTCTGTTCAAATCAATCAAAAGGTATCGCTTCACAATGTGATCTGAAATATAAACTCGATACATGACAACCTGTCGCTCGATTGGATATGGCTTTCCCACTCCTGCCACCTACAGTCTATCAATCGTTGTCGAACAATTTGTACAAATCTAGTTTCATCACCAACCCCTTGAAATTCCCAAGCATACCCAGCCCCAATTTCACATAAACACACTCGAATTTTCGATACCCAATTTCTTTTCCCTCTTGAATCTAAATTATTTAGCATAATATAAGATTTCCTAGGTAGTCGATTATTACTCATTTTTAATCATTTCAACCAGACAGAGAGAGAGAGAGAGTGTGTGTGTGAGTGTGTGTGTGTGCGCGCGCGCGCGCGTGCGTGTGACTGCGCGCGTGAGTGGCTGCGTGCGTATGTGTATCTGTAACGTGTGTGCGCGCGTGTGATTGTGTGTGTATGTGTGGGGTGGGTGGGTTGGGAGTGGGGGAAGGGGGGGGGGGAGTGTGTGAAAATATTTTTTTAAAGATGAAAATATAGATCTGTCCGTCTGTGTTTGTGTGTGTTTGTGCGTGTGTGCGCGCGCGCATGCGTGAATGCTTGCGTGTGTGTGCGAATGGACCGAATGCACACACACAGACACACGCACGCACGCACACACACACACACTCTTTCTTTCTTTCTCACTCTCTCACTCACAGATAGAAATAGGGAGACTCAGACAGACAGACAGACAAATGCATGCATAGGGAGAATCAGACAGACAAATGCATGTATTAAAGCATGAGAAAAAGAATGCCAGGTGTTCAGGTAAGATCTGTATGGAAGTAAATTCAACCCAACAAATCGTTCATTCATTCAAGTATATCACATCCCTCCCAAATTTGTCTAAGATGGTGACAAATTTGGTTTTGTTGACAAAATGGGCAGAGAGGCCTGCTAAAATTATAAACAATGTTTGTTTTATCATCAGTATTTGTGTAATAGCGTAAGCTGTGATTTACCATTAGAGATATTTAGAGAATTACAACATCCTTGCTCACAAGCCCCAAGTTGAAACAAAGTACACTTGATGGTAAAGGGCTGTGGTTTAGGGATGGGTTTAATTTTGATAAAAGAACTGAAACATTAAAAGGAATAATTTTGGATCTATTTTGTTGTGGATCTTTAGCCTGTTGAAAGAATATTTTGAAGGATCAAAATTCTGTCGGCAACGCCACTTTTGAAGCCGTGTTATGAACGGAGTAGTGTATGAGGGAACGGTACAACAGAACTAACTGAATGATTGATTTAAAGGATAAAAGGATAGACAAGAATCCCCGCACACATGCCAGGAACATATAGAGGCCTGTCACAAAAAGGGTTGTCTAATGTTTTATTTACAATAGTTATGAGAAAATAAGAATAAAGAAGATGAGAAGAAGAGGAAAACAAAGATGAGGAGAAGAGGAAAACCAAGAGAATTGAGAAAACAGTGCAAGTGATACGTAGCGATGACACTAGCCGTTGTAGGAACACACACACACACAGCAAGAGAGAGTTAGAGAGAGCAGGGCCTAGCCAGCGACTGACCAGGTTGAGAGTGACCAGCGATGATACACTCCGTCTGCTTATGCAAGTTAAAAGCGAACTGCACTGACGCTAGTGTGGCCTGTGAAGCGAATCAGCTCAAATACGCTTAGATCTGATAAGAATAGTGTGTGTGTGTGTGTGTGTGTGTGTGTGTGTGTGTTTGTTTCAAGGTGTTCAGCGATAGATTTCTAAATGATTCCTGAACCGATTTACGTCGGATAGGTCGCAAAAGAAAGAGCTCAACACCTACTTTGTAATGAGTATAAAATGATGTGTTGATTATTTAAAGTGAATTTATAATCTCAGTTTAAGTCACCTAAACAGGGTCAGTTTTCGTGAGCTCATCGCGGAAAATTACAAACTGCTTTAAATCAGTTTAACGTAGGCAAACACAAATGGAATACATTTAAAGATGGAATTGCAACGATTCTGCCAGTATATAATACTTGTAGTTTGCTGATCCGACAAGAGAGATATTAATTAAATACCCTGCGTCACAAACACAAGTTAGAGCTCACCCTATGACAACACTGGTTATGGAGTAGTTGTGTGGCGAGGGCAAAATGACGTAATCTTAGCGTGAGTTGAAATTGTGTTATGTGTGATACGGGAGTAAGAGAGCAAACATCACTTACTACAAGACAAAGACGTTCAGGTGTCCATGATTTAATTCAGTAGACCCGGATGTTACCAAGCTCTATGTCAGGTTGTTTCCCTTGGTGTCTTATTGCAGAACAATAACATATATACAACACCTCCCCCTCAAGATCTTTAAATTTATGATACTCATTTTAAAGAAAATAATAGAATGAATCATGAACAAAATTTAAATCTTCACTGTCTGTAATCTTAAATATGCACATTTAGTCTTAACGTTATAACTTTTAACGATGTTGTGAATAGATAGTTCTTTATCAAACCCACATAATGTCATTAAACTTAAACCACTGTGGACCAATGGATTTCTGTAACTGTTCTTGTTATTTATGATGGTTGTCCGATGCTCAATAGTTGATCTCTAAATAAAACTTGTGAGTTCCACCCACAACTTAGTAGGTCAATGTTCAATAATACAAAAACATATATAGAAACCAACATTTTAATCAATATTTCTGACAAAGTGATCTTATTATGCATAAGCATCATAACTTAATACAAATGACAAGATACTGACACCTACCTGACGCATCTCCCCCCAAAACGTAATAATAAATTTCTTTTCCATTCTGTTTGAAAGAAAAATAGAAATAAAATAAATAATAAAATAAAATAAACTTGCATATCCTTTCAAACAGTTCCATAGGTAATACCCAAATGTTTTCAGGAAAGCGTTTCTGTCTAACCAAAATCTATTAATATCATAACATCAAAACAAAACCAACAACAACAAATGAAAAGCATGCACCCGAACTGTTATAATAATGCTTCTAGTTCTCTACACAATTTCCCTATAATAGTAACCAAACTACACGGTTACTTAAAACCAGGTGAGACAGCCTAGCTACACTGCTGCTCACGGGTACCGGCCATGGATCACACTGACTACAGAGCGACCTGCTGCTCTCTACGACTAGTTTTCAAACTTCGTAAGCAAACAAATACCATTGCTTACAAGTTGTACTGAACAAATGGTCAACCTATCTACACTGTTGCCATTTGGTGACAGGCCATTATTCACAAAATTTTGTTGGACGGATGACTCTTCTGACACACATCACTCTACGTAGAACCCAGGACGTAGTCATCCAGATGCCTTGGTTTGCGTACCTCGCGCCCAGAGCGGCGAGGTGTCAGGGTTTTAGCTGGCGTGGCTGGACGTGGCTCAGGTGGTGTTGGCGCCTGGCTAAGCGTGGTTGGTGAAGGCACGCTTGGCTGCTGAAGAACCCGCGGGGATGGCGGATCTTCACTTGGTTTGACCAAGTGGCGGCTGTTGCGGCATACTGTGCCCTGGTCGGTGTGGACCAGGAAAGACCGGGGACTGGCGTGGCGTTGGATGATCTGCCCAGGTCTGTTCAGGTCTGTGACATGGACCGCGTCACCAGGCTGGAGGGGGTGAGCAGAGCGGACAGCGTGCCGTCGGTCGTAGTTCGCCTTCTGTTTTTGTTTGTTGGCCATTTCTGCGTCACGGATGGCCTCGTGATCTGGGGTAGTGGGCTGCAGGACGGTCGGTTTGACTGGGACACGGATGTTGAGCCGTCGGCCCATCAGCAGCTGGCTTGGGGAGTAGCCATTCTGGAGCGGGGCTGCCCTGTTGTTGAGCAAGGCCAAATAGGGGTCCTTGGCCTTCTTCAGGATGTTTTTTACCGTCTGCACGGCCCTCTCTGCCTCACCGTTGCTCTGCGGGTATCTGGGGGAGCTTGTCATGTGCACGAACCCATACTCGGTGGCAAAGCGGAGGAAATCGCTGCTGGCAAACTGGGGGCCGTTGTCACTGATGATGACATCTGGTATGCCATGCGTGGCGAACACTGCTTTCGTCTGCCTGATAATGGTTGTGCTGGTCTGGGAGGTGAGGTGTTTGACCTCCACCCACCTGGAGTAGTAGTCCACGATGAGAAGATATGTCTCCCCTTTCAGCTGGAACAAGTCCATCCCCAGCCTCTCCCAAGGTCGACTCGGGAACGTGGAGGGGAGAAGCGGCTCACACTTCTCGGGGCGGTGCTTGGCGCAGGTGGTGCACCGTGAGACCATTTCCTCGATGGCAGATCCCATCGAGGGCCACCAGACTGACGACCCAGCTAGAGCACGGCACTTGGTGATGCCGAGATGACCTTCATGAAGTCGGGTCAGGACCTCCATCCTCATGGGTCCTGGGATCACGAGCCGGTCGTCGTACAGCAGCAGGTCCTCAGCCATAGTCAAGTGGTGTCGATTCTGCCAGAACGGCTGTAGGAGAGGGTTGGCGGGTACGTACACTGGCCAACCGTGGCTGCAGAAGTCTCTCACCTGCTGTAGGACCTCGTCTGCCTTCTGCGCCACTCGTATTGTTTGGAGCTTCTGCGATGATGCGGGCAGAACCTGGATGGTCTGTTTTACCATGGCTGCAGTGTCCTCGACGAAGTTGATGTCAGCTGTGTCCGGCTTGCCCACTGGTGCTCGGGACAGGGCGTCTGCAGCAATCTGGTTTTTACCCGGCACATGGACCACCGCCGAGTCTGAACCTCTGGATGCGGGGTGGCATGTTTGCAATCTCTTTGCTGGACAGGAGCGGAACGAGGGGTTTATGGTCTGTCTCAATGGTAAAGTTCATGCCCAACAAGTATGTACGGAAGCGTTCCACTGCCCAGGTAGCTGCCAAAGCCTCCTTCTCTATGACGGCGTAATTTTTTTCTGCTTCTGTGAGCAAGCGAGAGATGTAGCTGATGGGGCGTCGTGAACCATCAGGCTGTTCTTGGAACAAAACTGCTCTGATGCCCACCGATGATGCGTCGGCTGCCACCGTCGTCTTCCTCTCTATCGAGTAGTGGGCCAACACAGTCTCTGACGACAGAAGCCTTTTGAGGTCTTGGAAGGCTTCTTCCTGGGGCTTATCCCAGGACCAGGTTGTGTCTTTACGGAGTAGCTGGCGCAATGGCTCCGTCTTGTGTGCTATTCCGGGCATGAATTTTGCGACGTGGTTGACCATCCCGAAGAACCTCTGCAGTTCGGTGATGTTCTGCGGTGCCGGGAATGCAGTGATGGCCTCGACCTTGGTTGGATCAGGCCGCACGCCGTCAGCGTTGATGACGTGGCCTAGGAATTTGACTTCGCTTTTGCCAAACTCGCACTTCTCGTTGAGGGTGAGGCCTGCTGATTTCAGACGGGACAAGGCCTCCCTGAGGATCTCGTCGGGCGCGTGTACCAGCACATCGTCCATGTGGCACACCACACCTTCTAGGTCGGTCAGGATCTCCGTCATCATTCGTTGGAATATTTCTGATGCTGAACAGATACCAAACGGTAGTCGATTCATACAGAATCGACCGAACGGGGTGATGAAGGTAGTCAGCAGCCTGGAGGATTCGGCAAGTGGTATTTGCCAATACCCGCTCTTGGCATCAAGCTTTGAAAACACCCGTGAGCCTGCGAGTTTGGACAGGCTCTCATCCACCGATGCCATGGGGTAGACTTCCCGCTGGACAGCCTTGTTGAGGTTGGTCAGGTCTATGCAAAGACGTACCGCCCCGCTTGGCTTGGGGACCACCACCAATGCTGAGCACCAGTCAGTGGGCTCAGTGACTGGAGAGATGACGCCGCTGGCTTCCATCTTAGATAGTTCCTTCTTTACTTGGCCTAAGAGGGGATGGGCCACCTTCCGTGCCGTGTACAGGCAGACTGGCTTGGCGTCGTCTTTCAAGCTGATGGTGCATTCCCTTTGAGTCTTCCCTAAGCCATGGAATAAGCCTGGGAATTCTGCTTCTAATGACTTGGAGTCTAGTGCGTCCAGTCGTTGAACCAGTTGGAGTTTCTCGCATGCCTGGCGACTGAGGAGAGGTGTAGACTGCCCTTCGATCACGTACAAAGTTTCTCTTATCTTAATGTCCTTGCACTGGAGGATGGCGCCGATGCAGCCAAGAACTTTTATTGGTGTGTTGCCTGGGCCACGTAGTGTCTTCTGTGCTGGCTGTAGTTTGGCGTTGCCCACGACTCCCTTGCCGACTGCGGTCACTGCTGCTCCGGTGTCCAACTTAAAGGTGGTGGGTCTGCCGTTGACGGTCACCTTGGCCACCCAGTAGTCCGAGTCGATGGAGTCTAAGCTTTCCAGAAAGCACTCCTCTTCCTCTATTTCTTCTTCTTCCACCTCATGCACCGTCTTCCTCTGGGGCTTTCCTTTGCGACAGACACGGGCAAAATGGTCCCGCTTGTTGCAGTTTTTGCAGACCTTCCCTTTGGCGTAGCATGTTCTGTCTTTGGGGTGATCATATTCGCACTTCGGGCAACTGCCGTTTGGGGCCCTGGAGTGGTGGGGACTGGGCTGGTGGGTTCTTTGGGTTTTGGTGTGGTGAGGGGTGCAGCTTTTTTGGCATGTGGAGGAGGGGCATTGCCTGACTTCCTCTACCGTCTTTCCTCTGAGGACTGCCTGTCCTTCTTTCCTGGCTTCTGCTTGGCGACTGAGTTGAATGGCGTCCTTGAGTGTCAGGTCTGCCATCATTTGCAGCTTCTCAGAGAGGCTGTCATCTGTCACCCCTACCACGATCCTGTCTCTGATCAATTCATCTTTGAGCTGGCTATACTCACAGTCGTCTGCTGGACGGTGTAGGTCCTGTAAGTATGTGTCGATGGGCTCTCCCTCCGTCTGGACCCGCTTGTTAAATTTTGCTCTTGCGGTTATAACGTTTTTTCTTGCACCGAAATGTGCGTCGAACTTGGCCAGGAGATCACTGTAGGTCACTGTTTGCTTCATCTACGTTCATTGTGATGAGAAGGTCATCGGCCACTTCACCCATGCTGTACAGGAACATTGATACCTGCTCTTTTACGGGTTTAGCGGCGAGACCGGTGCACAATTTGTAGCGTTCAAATCGTGCTCGCCATTTTGACCAGCTTTCCGCCGATCCGTCGAAGGCTTTTGGTGGAGGAAGGTTAAGGGGACGGCCCCCTTGCGCCTGGTCGTTTTCCGTCATCTTCTGCGTGCGTTCTTGACCGTTGCCACCATGTGTTATGTGTGATACGGGAGTAAGAGAGCAAACATCAATTACTACAACAAGACAAAGACGTTCAGGTGTCCATGATTTAATTCAGTAGACCCGGATGTTACCAAGCTCTATGTCAGGTTGTTTCCCTTGGTGTCTTATTGCAGAACAATAACATATATACAACAGAAATCTTTAGACTGATTACTATTAAGCATGCTTCTAATTGATTAAAGTGTGTGTGTAAGCACAACAAATATAATATTGCAGCGAGCAATACAGAGACTTGATTTAATAGATGTTTAGAGAATAGGTTTAGAATGGGCTTTGCATTCAAACCTGGAATGGCGTCACACATTCTGTACGAGTCATTGAAGACCGGCAAGTTAGTTGTGAAAAAGACGTCTGCAATAGGTGGTGTGGTAAACAGTCAGCGAAGCCAGACGAGCAATTGGCTACATTTTTATTTTATAAAAAATGCACAACTGATCATGCTACCCAGTGTCAAGCATTAAAACGTGATTACTTTTAACAGTTCAGAAATCTCTTCATTGGATAATAATAGAATGAATAATTAAACACTACCCGATTGTCCATTCGTAACTGAAAGTGCACAGCCTCTTGCACAGGGTCAACACACATCTGTCAGCACAGTTTCAGAGCAATCAGGGCATTCGATCTCCACTAATTTCAGGTCATTGAAGAGCTACGGTGCAGTACATTTTGGTTCTTGAGTGTTTCAGTCGGCAGTGCCACTTAACCTCTTGGACCTTTCACTTTTTTATATGTTAAGAGAGAGAGAGAATTTGTGTGCACATTGAATTTTATAAATGTGTTTGAAGGTATGACAGAGTATAGTGGGTAGCAAAACACTCTCACTCCTCACATCCACACAGGACCACATGAAATGGGTTTTATAAGAAGTTTACAGCCCTGAATCAAACAACTCTGTTCTTTTCTGTGTTGTCTCTGTTTAAAACCTACTTATAGGCTATATGACGACAAACACATTACATCACAAGGAGAGCAGATGGGGAGGTAAGATGTGGGGATGAAGATACAAACTCTGGATATGATAGCTGGCGTGATCAAAGGTAACATTAGCATACTTTTCCAACGCACCAGCATCTACATCAAACAGTGTCACGGCGTGAATCCTGACGAAAGGAAGGCAGGGAAGATGAATATGCCAGCCCCCAGGTTGGGGGCGGGGGTAGGGGCGGGGGAGCGCCAGATGACTTCGCCGGATCAAAGACCCTGTTGCGGCATCCATTGTCACCCCTGCATAGATTGTTGCCGGCGACAATACCTGCAGCCCTCACTGCACTGGTGCTGTTGTGGAGTGAGTGAGGAGTTGTGATGTAACTTTTCAGCCCAGCATAGAGTTGTTGAAGGGCTGTGCCCTCGCAGATAAGATAACACACACTCATTCACACACACACTTACTCACATGTAATCAATCACTCCTTGTTACCATGTAAATTAGAAGCTTATAAATTACCACCAGAGTATATTCACCTTATACAATCTTTTCTTTCTGAAACAGTGATAGGAAACAGTTAATAACAGTAAATAATCAAACCTCAAATTTTACTTCTATTAAACATGGAGTCCCACAGAAATCTATCTTAGGGCCAATCTTATTCTCCACTTATGTTAATGACTTACTTTGTTATATGAAATGTAAATGTGAAATGTTTGCAGATTACACATCCTTACATTCAAGCAGTTCAGACGCCAGTAACTAACTAATGAACTCCAAGATGATATTCTGAAACTTAATGACTGGACACACTTTAATCACATTCCTTGAATGCTCAGAAAATGAAGTGCATGTATGCATGTGCACGACAAAAAATGAAACATAACTTCAAACCACTATTCCTAGGCGTAAATAAAATTAAAGAGGTAGATTCACATAAAATTCTGGGTGTCATTATTGATAAAGATCTATCTTGGACTGATCATACGAAGTACTTAAGTAAATGTCTCTCTAACAGAATACTCTAACTAGCAAAAATCAAAAAGATCCTTATGTCCATTCATGAAAGCTCTTCATCTGTGCACATATTCTGCCAGTAATTGACTATGCATCAACTTTATGGGACAGCTGTTGCCTCTCAAACTTGAAGTTTATTCACTGTATGAATAAAAGAGCACTGAAAATAGTATTGTTAAAACCGAACTCCCCGACTCCAATGGACTATAAACAACTTAATATATTATCTTTTCACAACAGGTTGTACTTCAACAAAGCTGTTTGCATGCATAATGTTATGTATGGAAATGTTCCAAAAAAGATTGCAGACACTTTTAAAACTAATGAACACAGACACAACCACATGCTCTGCATACCCAGACCAAGAAAAAACCTTTACAAATCCAGCTTTCTGTATTCTGGTGGAAATTTATGGAATTATCTCCCACTCACTCTGAAATGTATCGTGAATAAAAACATGTTTAAGAAAAATCTGAAGAATCACCTCATTGAAAATAATACAGTAATACAAATTTTGATCTGTTAGTCTAATATTCCTATTATTAATTGCGACATGTTTTGCATATGCTCGAGTTCGCAAGGATTTTGCACTATATGAGGGAACATGTGCATGTGGGTGAGATGGGCATGGTGTAATTGTGTCCGAGAATTTGTGTTCAGTGGTGTGTGTGTGTTTGTGTGTGTGTGTATGGTGAAATGGAAATGCAAACGTGTATTTCTTTACCACAATATTCTTGTATATATATATCTATAATATATATATATATATATATATATATGCATTTTGTTATTGTTGCTCTTCATCTGCTTGTTTCCTCTCTCTCTCCTATATCTTTTCTTTTTTTCCCATTAAAAAAAAAATTCTTATTTTTAAAAATTATTTTTTATTCATTGATGGTGTGATCTAAAAAAGCAATTGTTGCTTATTCAATTTACCATCATGAAATAAAATCTTGAGTTGACCACATACCCACACAGAGTTTCAGTTTCAGTAGCTCAAGGAGGCGTCACTGCATTCGGACACATCCATATACGCTACACCACATCTGCCAAGCAGCTGCCTGACCAGCAGCGTAACCCAACCCGTTTAGTCAGGGCCTTGAGAAAAAAAAGTGAATAAATAATAGATAAGCTTACATAAATAAATAAATAATAATTATAATATAAAAAAAGGTATTAATAATAAAAAAAAGAAAAGAAAAAAAAAGACAACAATGATGATAAATACGCAAATAAATGTAAAACATGAAGACACATTCACACATACACCCACACATGCATAAGATATGCACCAAACATGCAGTTTCACAGATATGAAAGCACAGTCAAATACATAAAAACGTACATGAGCTCCAACACACACACACCACACACATTACCCCCCCTCCTCCACACACCCATTTCTAGTCTATGTATCGCAGCTTCCACAGCACACACACACACACAGATGAACACTTACTTGTACAAGCACACATACATACGCCCATATCTCCCATCCCCAACGCCACACACATATATACAAAGATATATATATATATATATACGTTCCAATATCTTGTTGCTCGCACAGTGTAGGCATGCATACACTCACATACCTCATCGTCTAACCCACCTTCACCTCCCCCTCACACACACACACGTGCACAGAACCCTCCTGACACTTGTGTACACTTACACTCTTGCGCATGCACAAACGCACTCAAAAACAGACCCACACATGCACACAAACATACACACACGCACAGAGGCTGCCACTGATTGGCCACAAGAGGGATGGGAAAAGATCTCTGATGCCAAGAACGTGGCGTCTAGTGTGTTGCTCAGTCGATTGTATTTGGAAAAGCCCACAGAGACTGTGTTCCGTTTTGAAGAAATTTGCGCAATGTTGGTTTGGAAATGATGCCGATATTTGTTTGATTTGCAAAGCATCGTGCTCTACCTTTCATGTTAGACTTACGGCCGCTCCCTCTCTCTGCTTTTATTTCTTTGCGGCGATCGATGGTGTGATGGCCTTGTACCTGTTCTTTTTTATATTCTTTGACTTTTCTGAGGATTTCCGATTTTCCTAGATGTAGGCCGCTCGGTGTTGCGTTACCAGCAAATCTGTCAGCTTGCTCATTTCCCTTAACACCTACATGTCCCGGGCAGTATGACCATGTGAGTTTTTTAATCTGAAAGTTGCGCATTGCCTTATGCCACTCTGGGCTTCGCATTCCGTTTTCAATGTTCTGTATGAGTCAGTTAGAATCATGGCATGTTGGTTTCTGGGCGTATGGATGGACGATAGCCACTGGAGGGCATGTGTCACAGCTTCAACTTCCACACACACTTACTGCCACTCACACACACAATGACAAGTCTTATTTTATGTTGATTCAAAATCTGTATTATATGCTTTAAACTCATAAAATTGTAAGAACAAGTCCAAAATAATAATAGAAATAAGTCACATTGTACATCTTTTGAATTTGAGAGGAACACATATAACTTTTTGTCGAGTTCCTTCTCACCTTGGTCTCCTATATAATGAATGGGCTGACAGGGCTGCAAGAAACGGTGAAAACACCAACAGGGAACCACAGACCTTCATGTGCCTTTGTACAAGAGGGGTACCGCTTACTAGAAAAAGCATCATGGAGCAAAGTTAGGGAAGTATACCAGCAAAATGGCAAAGTTTTAAATAAAAGTATAAATAATATTCAACAACCGGAATCTATCAATCAATCAAATACATTCAGTAATTTATTCAGATTAAGGCAAATTCAGGCATTATCAAACAGGATGAAGCTGAACGCTTTTATAACAAAGTTCAGCAGAGATGTTAAATGCATATGTGGAGAATCTATTTCAAGCAAACACATACTCTTTGAATGTCATTGTCTGAAATCGTTTTTACCAAACTTCTCGGGAAATTCTTTTGAATGTATTTTTTGACAATTTCAAGATGTTATCTGCTATTGCAGGAGGTTTGCTGCATAGTCCAATTGGACATTTGTTATAGTTGTTACAGTTGTTTGATGTTAGCGTTTCCTTCTATATTGCGCCTGTCTCCCCTTTTAATGTCTTATTTTTTCCAATGCTCTGTATCTTTCCCCACCACACACACACATAATCGCACACACACATCATTCATCACCCTCTGCCCAATACCGTTTCCACCACCACGCTCCGCCCTCCCCCCGCCCCCTTTTTTTTTTCCCCGTCTAATATCACTTAAAGTGGAAGACGTTAAACTGACGACTACTACAATGACAGTAGCCATACCTGACCAGTTTACAACCCATCCGCTCTTTACTTTAACGATTGACTCAAGATCCTGAACCCACTGGGTGAGAGGTTGTGACGTAACTTTTACAATACAGCATACACGGCATTGTTGAAGGGTTGTGCCCTCGCAGATAAGATAACACACACACACACAAACATGCACACACACTCACACACATGCCAAATATACCCACACATATCACACAGCTACCTCTCCACCACACACCCCTGTACATAAACACAAATTTAATCTCAAAAACACACATGAAATACATGCGCACGGATACACTCACACAAACAAGCACACAGCAATCACATACGTGTGTGCGCACACGGACACATGCACAGAACAACATCAGCAACAGTGCAGAGGGTCGACAATATGTGCAGTGAGGCTGCATGTATTGTCTCCAGCAACAATCCATGTAGAGGTGACAATACATGCAGCAACAACAGCACCAGTGCAGAAGGGCGACAATATGTGCAGTGAGGGCTGCACATAATATCGCTGGCAACAATGATTATCCATGCAGGGGCTACAATACATGCTGCAACAGACCCTATTGGTATATGAGCCCACTGCCCATCACACTATCCATGATGTGCAGACAAACTGGTGGCATCAGAAATCCACACAAATGGATTCCACAACTGCAGTAGACACCCTGACCAAAGACAAGAGGATCAGGGAGAGCATGCTGTCACACAATGTCAAAGATCCAACTGCGGGAAGGGGCAAGAAGAAAATGGGGGTAATGAGGGGGAGGGGGGATTCGTGTCGGCATGACTTCAAATGTTAGTGAACCACAGCAGAGAGGTGAATGGGAGGGGAGGGGAGGGGAGGGGGTGTGGGGTGATGGGATGGGGAAGAGGGAAGAGAGACAGGATGGAATTTTTGGAAATTTAATTCATCACTTCTAAGGGTAAAAAAATTATGTTGAGACCATAAATAATACAATTAATAGAATAAAAGAGCAATATGCAGCTGTGGTGTATAATAGACAGGAAGTGTGTAAATTTCCCATAGAACAAATACACTTTACTGTATCTGATCAGTTACTCTTAGATACCCTCTTAATGGAAATAAGAAAAACGTCAATGGAATATTGTTCTAGAAAAAAAGAAAAAAAAGAAAAAGATACACAAGCAGAAAAACAAAGGAGGAAATTGAGTTTTTGGAAAGTAAAATATGTAAATCACTGGAAGAGTTACTGTAAATTTAGGATAAAAAGGACAGTCTTGTTGATCTCAGAAAAACAAAAATGCAAGGAATATTTATAAGAAGTAAAGCTAGAAGGGCGGCAGTACGGGAAAAAGGTGATAAAATATTTTTTGTAATCTTGAGAAAAGACATTATGTTGGTAAACAGATGTTTAAACTTTTATCTAAGAATGGAAGACAGAAGACATGTTACAAGAACAAAAGAATATAATCAGAATTTGTATCAGTACTTGTTTATCTGACATTCATAGACTGGTTTAGGCTGTACATAATTCTTGACTTTATCTGTAATTTCTTTGAAACTTTTTGAGCTTGGCTTCACTAGTGCAAAGAGACTGCAAATCAGCTTGTATATCTCACCTCTGCAAACCATCAATGAGATCGCTTGCTGCCTCTCATCTCTTGTAATATCATCTGCTTCAAAATAGAATGTCAAGCATTCAATATATTGTTCCCAGTCTTGTGATTTTTCATATTCTTCATCTTCAACCTGACCAAATGTGGCTGCTATGCTCAACACCAAAATGTAGTAGATTCACTCAAAACATAGTAGACCTTAAGATCGTTGTTAGCCAGCAAGCCTGTTGTTTATTCCTGTCACTTTCCTTGCAAAGCAACAAAAATCCCTTGCATAACCACAAACTACACATGGTGGTGTGTGTCCATCGAGATTGATGATGACCATCGTTGTCATCCAGCTGGGGGATGGGGGGAGGGTGGTGATGGGGTGGGGTGGGGGGGGGATGCTCATGAATCTATCTGTGAATGCGCAGATGGCTGAATAGTCCAATCTGCACACGAAATGTTCGCCGACAGTTGGGGCAGACAAAACTACACAAGTTAACTCCTGTATTACATATCACACTTTCCAAAACAAAAGAAAAAAAACACTGTGGAAGGACTGTGTTGGAATGGATTTTGATTTTGCTCCATTTAATTTTGAATAGAAGTTTACTGAAGGAGAGTTAAAACAAACTGCTGAAAAGTCAACAACACAAGTTTTGAGCCCAATGTTGAAACTACATGTTTGCCAATTAAATTGTGCCCAAAGAAAGCACATGTTGCAGAGACAATGATTTGACTGTTTCTGCTTTTAAAAATGATGAATCACAGAAATTCCATTGTTTCCCACAATCATTCAAAACCAAGCAATACTGAAGCTGATTTTGGGAACAATCTTTGTGATGTCACAACTGACCACCTTCTGTTTCTTTTCTAGAGAACTACGCCCAATATAGTGGCGCCCTATGTTGCACCATGCTGTTAGTTTAAATCAATATCTTCTTCTTCATTCGTGGGCTGCAACTCATATGTGCACGAGTGGGCTTTTACATGCATGACCGTTTTTACCCTGCCATGTATGCACCCATACTCTGTTTTCAGGGGTAAATCAATATAATTGCTTTAATGTGCAGATAAGTTCAATATAATGTGAGGTTCTGTGATTATCTACCCATTTGCCAGGTTTTTAGAGCATGATGCTATTTCACTTTGTGTATGTACCCTTTAACTATTCAGTATCACAAAATCAATTCCTTTCTAGCATATGCAATAAAGTCAATCTGTTGTACTGATAAAAACAGTTGATCAACTTAATACATACAATGTAAGCTGTCCATGGTTTTTAAACCATTATGAATATGACAACTATTGCAATCGTCTAAGTTTACAACAGTATGTAGGTCCATAATTGTTCAACAGAGATGGCATCACAAGTAGGCCTAGCCTGGTCCCAGGATGGAATCTGAAGAATGGTGAAAATATGGCTTTGAAATCTGAAAGATCTTCCACAGCCACATCGATGTTTGAGGTTTCACACAATTCCTCAACAGCAGCCTGTACAACACCATCATTCTGAACAGCAGCCAATGTGCAGGTGGAGTACACCACTGAACCTCCAGGCTTACAGGATTTGATGCCTGCCCTGCAGTCAGAAAAAGGTAATCATTAAACATCATCAGTAAAAACATGACATGCTAATTACTTACACATAAAAACATTAACTGATTAAGTTCCAACAAACACAAGGTGACAGATGCATGTCTTCAGAAAGATGGGGAAGGTTATCATGGGGTGAGAGGACAGGAGTGATGCTGGTAAGGAAACAGGTTATGAATGATGAAGGTCATAGAGGAAAAAGACATTCTGCTGCACATTGTGCACAAACACAAGTAAACATATCAGGATGCGATGTCCACAATATCAGATTTAAAAAAAAAAAGGGGGGGGGGGGGGGGGGGGGAAGGAAGAGAAAAAAAGTGCCTGGTAGACACTAATGAAATAAAACACACACACATGCGTGCATGCACACACACACACACACACACACACAAAACAACCTATTTCACAACTGTCACTAATTAACATTGTCAATAATGTGGATGAAATGTTTTTATTTTTAACAGTGGAATCAGTTAACAACTCTCATACCTTGACAATGAATAAGCACATTTACCACATACAATTAAAAAATCTATGATAAATGAAGCCTGCTTAACTCTGTTACTGCGTACCCGAGATGGGTGGATTTTCATCTCAGGCGAAGTGCTCAGTGGCCATGTGCAACCCGGAAAGGGCTATTTCATACTTTTCAAGAGGAGACTTTTTACCTTTGTTTACAGATTCAAAATAAGTGTATGGTATCATCGGAAAGAAAAATCTTTCTGCTTGTCATTGAAGACAAATAAGTAGAGATCATCAACGACTTTAAATTTCTCAGACTGATCATTTCCATCAATTTGAAATGGGAGAAAAATATGGAAAAAATTGTTAAGAAAACACAACAGCACCTGTACTTTCTTCGGCACCTCAAAAAGTTTGGAATCAAAAAAGAAATCATGGTTGATTTCTACTGAGCAGTCATTGAAAGTGTGCTAACCTTTGCTATTAGTGTTTGGTACGGAAACATTTCCAAGGCAGAAGTTGCAGCCCTTAACAGAATCGTAAAAACTGTCACCAAGATTACTGGGGTTGATCTATCTTCTCTAGAAGACATATAGCTGCCACTCAAAAAAGCAAAATCAATCAGCCAGAACAAATCACATCCAGCTTTTGGGATTTTTGAGATGCTCCCCTCTGGTCGACGGTACAGAAGTATAAGGACGAAAACCAATGGCTTCGCCAATAGTTTTTTCCCCAAAGCAGTCAATGCCCTGTCTCTTGAACAAATCCAGTGTGATAAATAGAATTGTGCAACCAACAACCATCTACCTGAATATCTAGTCATCAGCCCCATTAACATGTAATATGCAGCTTCTGTTCAAATGTGTGTGTGTGTGTGTGTGTGTGCGTGTGTGCGCGCGCGCGTGCAGTGCATACATGCGTGAGTATGCACAAGTTTTTATATTGATATGCACTTGTATGTATCTTATTTCTACTGTATCTGTGTTTGTGTATGATTTTTGATTTATGTTCGTATCTTGTTATGTACTATCCCCCCCCGCCCACCCACCCCCAATATTCCTTGTGATCCCGGTACACTTGGTAATAAAGACATATTCTATTCTATTTTATTCTATCACATTGTTGTGTTTGTGTTACTGTTTTTTTTCTCCTCTTTTACACTCGCTGTGCAAGGAAATAATGGCACCTGAAGTGAAAATAGCAAAACTTGCATTCTGCACAAAATGAGTACAGTGTGTATCAAAATATCACAAAATAATGTAATAATTTAAACTTTCACTCGCCTCAAACATTCAGAGTTAATCTTGAACACTGATATAAAATTCAGCTTCACACACAAGCAAAAGAAAATGACGAGAAGCACATGTTGTCACATTCAACACAGAATTCAACACATATCCCATCAATATTGTCACCTTCTTCATTATTTTAACTTTCATCTGTAATGAGTAAGTCTTCACATAAATCATCTTCATTTTCTCTGTATTCATATTTATTTTCTTAATGGCTTCACTCATCATCAGAACCACTTGGAGCATTTTCCTGAAGCACTTTTTCAAGTGACGTAACTACCCATCTCGTTTGCTTTGCCAACATCTTCGCAGCAAAATAACTGGCGCCAAGTGTATTGTTTCAACATTTTTGTATTCTACCAGAAATTAAACTGGCTTAGATTTAGGGAAGTTATTCTACAGATAAATGGAAGATTGCTGAATCGAGTTCTGTGAGGTTTTTTCCCTTAGACAACTGGTGGGGAGTTTTTGTTTCCAGTCAAAACTTGGTATGCTGATGTGCGTGCAACCTGTTGTTTCAACAAGTGACATGATTACAAGGATCTGAGTGCCAAGTTTTCTGCACAGCCCGTAGGTCCATGGATATGTCCGTGGAATGTTGTTTTAAAGTAACAATGTTTCTTCCATTAGGAAAGATAATACTAAATAATATTACAGAACAGAATGAACTAAATCTCATAGGGATGAAAAACTCTCCTACTTCTTCCTGATCTATATCAAACATAAAGGTGTGAGTTTGTCTTGTCCAATGGATATACTGCCAAGTTTGATTGTGTCAGTTGTGATGGAAGAGAGTTTTGTTTAGTTCCTATGATCACTACTTTGGTTTTGTCCACATTCAACTGTTCGTTTGTTTATTTATTTATAGTCTGATGATGATATTAGACTGAAAATAAATTATATTATTATCATCATTTGGATTATTATCATTTCTATCATAATGATAATTGTTATTATTAATTAGAAATCAACATTTCTGTATATTCGAATGAAAAGGGGGGAGGTTAAGGTGGAGGGGAGGGGGAGAGGGCTCAGGGGGGGTGGGGTGGGGGGGGGGGGGGGTAAGGAGGAGGGGACTAAGAAAGGAAGAAGCAGACAGACAGAGAGAGAGAGAGAGAGAGAGAGAGAGAGAGAACAGAATGTGGAAAAGATAGAGTACAAAATGTAAAATGGAGAGGGTGAGTGGCAGTGATTGGAGAAAGGAAAAACATAATATTGGAAGGGTGTGTGTGAGAGGCGGGACGGGGGAAGCAGGATTAGGACCAAAAAATTATCAATAATCAAATATTGTATGCACTACTTCTGCAGATTATTATTTGAAAAGAGGTTCGTGTGGGGACCTACAATAAACAACCAATTGGACTATTTAACACATAGCCAGCTAACTTTAATAAAGAACAGTTTGAAACATATAACTTTTTTCCAAAAAATGTTAACATTTGAAACTGGTAACAAGTGTTCTGCAATTCCTGGAGGCAAACAAGGTTTCATTACTGAACAGCAGGTTAAAACATGCTCTACCATTCAACGTCCCTTGCAAACGCATTCAGTATTTTCACAATATTTTGTGTATGGGGCATTTAGTAATAACCTAAATGCCATGCTCTTAACAGCCCTGCCAGTTCTTTTAGCATTTAATAAGGCAGAAGTGTTAACTTCTAAAGATATAAAGGAATTTTGCATATTTCTTTCTACAATATTACACATTTCAGATGATGATAAACGATGAGGAAGTTCAACTGCATTTAAAGCGTTTTTAGCTCCATGCTTTGCAAGATGATCTGCACGTTCATTAGAGAACAGCCCACAGTGTGAGGGAATCCAGCACATTTCAATATTAGTTCCTATCATTTGAATACAGTGAAACAAAAATCTTATTTAAAAAATGATGTTATAATTAATGTTCGTACAACCTGATTTGATAGACTGCAGAACTGATTTTGAATCGACACAAAATAAAGCATTAATCACGTTTAGGGGCAGATCAATTAGATATGTTAATGCCATAAGGACAGCAATTAATTCAGCTGTAAAAATTGAGAAGCCCTTTCCAATATGACTTTTTCAATTTTCAAAGAAGGAAATGCATATCCAGAACCAGCAAACTGATTTTCTAGAACAGAACCGTCTGTATATATTTTTAAGTGGTGGGGGTATGTTTCAGACAAGTGTGATTTGACTAAAGAAGCTAGTATACTGGGATTTTCATCTTTCTTAATGTCACAATATCAAAAGCTGCTCCCGTTAATTCCCATAATGGAACTGGTGAAGTGCTCATAATCAGAGCAACATTTTGTGGATCAACATTTGATTAATAGTATCTGACACGTATGTAGAAATAGTTTCCAGATTTCTGTTCTGTTTTGCTCGTTTCGAAAAAAGTTTGTCAAGACCGTATATTAATCTCAGTTTTGACAGAATTTTCTGTAACATTTGCTCTAATTACATATTTTGCTGATGCTAGCTTTCTTAATTCATTAAGAGGTAGTATTCATGCAGCTCTATATGACTGTAATGTGTTCGTATGAAACAGAACACCTAAGGCCAGCTTTACGGCTTTGCTATCTAGACTTTGCTTTTTTTTTTAAGGAAAGCAATCGGAACAGAGAAAAGTACCTCCTGTCCATACGTCAGTCTAGATCTTACCAGTGCAGTAGCGAGATGAATAAGTGTTTTTGAATCTGGACCCCAAGGCTGTTTACTGACAATTTTAAGAAAATTTAAGCTTTTCATTGCTTTTGATCTCATGTTTTCTAGATGTTTCTTTCAATTTAGCTTTGGAGTAAAATAAACACCAAGGAATTTGACCTCAGATTTGTAGAAGAGTTCTCTTCCATCAAGATGAAAAGTTGGTAATTTTTTTGGGGCAGCACCATTATTAAAAAGTATCATGTGTGTCTTTTCAGTTGAAAACTGTGATCCATTATCTTTCATATAAATGTTTAATTTATCAAGTTCTGATTGATATAAATTGTTAATGTGATTGATATAATGCAGGCCCGTTTTCTCTCACAAAGTTACGTTCATCCAAACTGCTATATTATCAGCATATTGGGCGAGATTTATAGTTTTAGACAAATACTTTGGCAAATCATACAACATTATGTTCAACAGAAATGGGGAAATTATAGAACCTTGCGGAATACCCATGTTAATTGATCTTGAAGACAACAATGATTGCCCAACTTTAGTGATGATGCTTCTTTCTGTCAAAAGAGATTTTATATACCTGTATACATTACCACTTAACCCAATTTTCTGTAGCTTAAACAGTCTGGCATGCCAAATGCGGTCATAAGCTTTTTGTACGTCAAAGAACGTGGCCAAAACACTTTCTCTTTGAAAACTGTTGTTTTATGTTTGTTGTTAGTTTTACTAGGTGATCTAAAGTAGATCTGCCCTTTCTGAATCAGGCCTGTGCAATCGGAATAATTTTATTTTTATCACAATGTTAGCCTCATCAATATAATTTTTCTCCAAGATTTTTCCGACGTGCGATGTTAGAGATATGGGTCTATAACTCGATGTGTCTGATCGTGGTTTAGCTGATTTAAGTATAGGAGTAATAATAGCTTTTTTCCATATACAAGGTGTTTTGCCTGTTTCCCAACATTTCGCATATAGTGTATGAAGAAGCTTGCAGCATTCTTTAGGAAGATGACTGATCATGGTGTACGAAATACCATCATAACCTACAGCTACTTTTTTATTTCCAAATGACGCAATTGCATCTTCAACTTCTTTAGAAGTAAGCGGAGCATTTATAAACATGTCATCATTAGGAGCTGGTTCCTTATATTGTTCATTTGATTCACTATTAATTCTGACAGCCAGCTGTTCGGGTGTTAATCCATCATCGTTGCATGTTTTGGCAAACATATCTGCAAAAGTTTCTGCTTTTTCTAAAGAGGTACGGAAACATTTCCCATTAACTTTTATAGGATATTCCTGAAAGATATCCAATTTTTCATATCCTTAATTTTCTTCCATACCTTCTTTGTATGTTTGCAACCTGAAACTTCTTGAATACAATAATTAGACCAATATTGTCTTTTGACTTGAGCAACAACTCTGTTGCAATGATTTTTGGCTTTCCTCATTTCTTCATGGTATTGCTCCACTCTGTCCTTTACTCTTTGCTTGTCAATCTTCATGTTCTTATCATTTTTTAATTCCTTACTATCCTTTAACCATTGTTTAAAAGTCTTCTTTTTAAGTTCAACAGCCTGTGCACACACTTGATTCCACCAAATATTACCACTATGCTTTCCTTTTCTGGTGGGTGTTCTTTTTGGAATTGATAATTCAGCTGCTTCAATGATTGTTTTAGTAAATTTTTCATAAAATATATCAACGTCTAAATCCTCAATTTCATCTAAGTTTTGGCTTGAAAGAAAGGATTGATATTTTTGCCTGTTTGTAGCAGAACTTTGGAATTGCATCATTATTTACATCGTTAGATTTAGATTTTTTTTAATTAAGTTTAAGAATAATTGGTAAATGATCACTGCCCAGTGCATCATCTTCTACAACCTAGGTACTAACTGTTGCTAAGTCTGACGTAACAAGTGTCAAATCAATTGACGCAGCCTTGTGGCTTGATACATCAGGAATTCTTGTTAATACTGCTATCATTTAAAAGATATAGAGAGGACTCTACCAGATTTTCAACAAGAAGAGATTTAGTGATCGACTGACAATTTTTTTTCCCAAAAGGGAGCATGGGCGTTAAAGTCTCCACCGACAATCCATTGTTCATTTTCTTTTACTAAATTCAGAAGCCAGTTTGAGTTTGAATCAGAAGGACCATTTTAAAAATAAACAGAAAGGAAATTTATGACTAAATCATTTATCTTAATCTTGGCACCTGTAGCTGAAACATCAATAATATCTTTGGGGACAGGGGAGGCAATGAACTCATAATTGGTGGTGTGTCCATCGAGATCGATGATGACCATCGTTGTCATCCAGATGGGGGATGGGGGAGGGTGGTGGTGGGGTGGGGGGAAGGATGCTCATGAATCTATCTGTGAGTGCGCAGATGGCTGAATAGTCCAATCTGCGCACGAAATGTTCGCTGACAGTTGGGGCAGACAAAGACAGGCATATCATTGTCAGGGAGCTTGTTTGCCCGTGACTTTCTGGCCTGCCTCTTCTCAACAGCTGCAGCAGTCCTGTTGGCCTCGCACAACCTGGCGCCTTTGTGCACAGCAGCGCGCCATTTGTCACGGTCCACTGCAGATTCCTCCCAGGAGTCAGGGTTGATATCAAACGCTTTCAGAGAGACTTTCAGAGTATCTCTGAAGCGCTTCTTCTGACCTCCGTGTGATCTCTTCCCTTGTTGCAGCTCGCCATAGAAGAGCCTTTTGGGCAGCCGATGGTCTGGCATGCGCGCCACGTGTCCAGCCCAGCGAAGGTGGGACTGCATCAGGATGGTGAAGATGCTGGGAAGGGTGGCTTTTGCGAGCACCTCTGTGTCAGGGGTCTTGTCTTGCCACTTGATGTTCAGTAGCTTCCTGAGGCATGTTGTGTGGAAGTGGTTCAGCTTCTTGGCATGTCGTTGGTACACTGTCCAAGTTTCACAGGCGTACAGTAGTGTGGGGAGAACTACTGCTCTGTAGACCTTTAGCTTGGTCTCAAGACTAATGCCTCTTCTGTTCCAGACATTTGCATTGAGTCTACCAAAAGCTGCGCTTGCTCTTGCAATCCTGACGTTCACTTCATCGTCGATTGTCACATTTCGTGACAGTGTGCTGCCAAGGTATGTGAACCGCTCCACCGCACTGAGTCTCTGACCGTTGACTGTGATGTTGGGCTCAACGTAGGGTTTCCCTGGGGCTGGCTGATGGAGAACTTCAGTTTTCCTCGTGCTGATGGTAAGGCCGAAGTTCCTGCTGGCAGTGGCAAACTTGTCGACGCTGAGTTGCATGTCAGCTTCAGATCCAGCGTTGAGGGCACAATCATCAGCAAACAAAAAGTCTCTGATGATGTCTGTCATGACCTTGGTTTTTGCTTGAAGCCTTCTGAGGTTAAACAGCTTGCCATCTGTTCGGTACTTTAGGCCGATTCCAACATTGCCATCTCTGAAGGCATCAGTAAGCATTGCAGAGAACATGAGGCTGAACAGCGTTGGAGCCAGGACGCAGCCTTGCTTGACACCATTTGTGACAGCAAAAGGAGCAGATGTTTCACCATTGTCCTGGACTCGAGCCTGCATGCCTTCATGGAATTGGCTGACCAAGGAAATAAATTTCCGAGGGCATCCGTACTTGGCCATGATCTTCCACAGTCCCTCTCTACTCACGGTGTCGAAGGCCTTAGTGAGGTCGACATAGGTGGAGAACAGATCAGCATAATTAAGACCACACTGGACATACAATGCCATGGCAACCCTTTCAGAACGGTCTGTGTGATACAAAGGAGGAAAATAGTATCCTTTCAAAGAAGGCAATTTACCTTTAGCTACATTTAAGGACTGTAAAAGTAAAACTTGATGGTTATTTTGACCAAGATATTCATATAAATAATCTAGATTAGTAGCAATGGATCTGCAATTCCATTGCATGAAAGAAATTTCACGTTTAATATTTTTCTTATTTGTTTTCATCATAAATCACATTTTCATTTGAATACAAAAGGTCATTAGCTTTTGCTTACAAACAGTTAATATGTTAGGATATGGTTGCCACGCTGACCACCAGCTGCCTGCACTGATGATGTTGATGTAAGGTCGTTGCGTCTACCTCCAGCTGACTGCTCCGACAATGTTGCCATGCCTACCACCAGCTGATGATGTTGACTGATGGTCGACATGTTGACTGCCAGCCGACCGCAACAACGATATTGGTGGGTAGTCGCCGCGTAGACCACCAGATGACCGCAATGACGATGCTGGCGGGCGGTCACCACGTAGACCACCAGATGACTGCAACGATGATGTTGGCGGGCGGTCGCCACGTAGACCACCAGATGACCGAAACGATGATACGGACGGGTGGTAGCCACGTTGACCACCAGACGACCGCAATGATGATGTTGATTGGTGCTCGCCATGTTGACCACCAGACGACCGCAATGACGATGTGGACGGGTGGTCGCCACGTTGACCACTCGACAACCGAAACGACAATGTTGATTGGTGGTCGCCACGTTGATCACACGATGACCGCAATGATATTGATTGGTGGTCGCCACGTTGACCACCAGCCGACTGCAATGACGATGTGGATGGGTGGTCGCCTCATTGATCACCAGACGAATGCAGCGACGATTTAGGTGGGTAGTCTTCCGAGAAACTGACCCTATTTTTCTCATCAGTTTGTGTTGAAATGCAAGAAACTTTACAGTTCAGTCTGTGTTGTCTTGTGAAGACTTGGTGTAAAACGAGTGGCTTCAGCGCATGTTTTCTTCGTGCCACAGTGACAAGGTTTCCGAGACACTTCATTCTGGGCCAGTCCAAGAGCCTCTTGAAAAGAAATATAAGTTTTAGATTTTATTTTGTTAGCTTTTCATGCCAGAGCTTTTGCAGGACATCCATAGAATGCAGCAGAGTGGTCACCTTTACAGTTATAACAAAAATACTCTTCAGTACAATGTTCCCGAGTATGAGACTGTTGACAACATCTGCTGCACCGTGTTAACTTCGAGTGACAAAATGTTTTGGTATGATGGAGTTCTTGACATTTCATGCATCTTCTTACAGATGCACAATATGGGACAATATTATGAGGAATATTGCCAATTGTAATTTTTTCTGGAAGACTTTGCAGTCTGAAAGTAATTACAGTTGCTATTTTTCCATTCTTCAATGTTATCTTTCGACAGGCATTCACAATAGGAAGAAAGTCAATGTCAAGTTCATGGGAAACGATTCCAACTGTTTTCACCTGAGGCTTTATAGTAACAACTGGAATGGCAGCAACTGTCTGTGTCTGCAGAAGTTTTTTGTATTGTCTTTCATTTTTACATTTGACATGAAAACTACCACTTCAATTTTGAAATGGATATAACTTCATCAACAGCTGAAACAATCACTTTCGTATGGTAGTGCGGATATAAATGTTTTAGTTTTAAATTTAAAGAATTGTTTTCAGAGTCCTTTATAAGAACATGAAACTGATTTTCTGTATTGACAAAATCGGGCACAAATGATGACTGACGATATTTTAATTGAACTTGTTTGGAAGGTGTTGTCACTGTCAAATAAGGACTGCCTTTTCCGAAATGAAATTCCATCATAAGAATGACAAGATCCAAAAAAATGTCATCATGTAACATAATGTTTTTACGTCATCATTGGATCTTTGTTTAAAAGAAAAAAAAAAAATTTTTAAAAAGGAAAAAAACCACCCAAAAAACATGTATCTTAAAAAAAAAAAAAAAAAAAAAAAAAAAAAAATCTAGAAAAGATAAAGGTACCTCTGAAAATCGATGAAAAATTCCCCAGAGCTTAAAATAAAGAGTAGGAACCCCGGTTGAAGTGTCCTGTAAATTCCAAGGGATGGTCGCCGGTACAATGGTTTACCCCAGAGACACAGCACGACGCTTCAGATGTATATTTACAGTAAGCTCCCACCGAGGTCACCGCGCTAACTGGAGATATTGATCCTGAAATCCAGAGGTAAACTAACAAACCGAAGACACTAAATACAACTAAATAAAAAACAGAGAAAAGACTGAATATTTGTAGAGCTGTTGATTCCTGTTGTGGTTGCTAACCAGGGGCAGGCCACTCTCCACATTCAACTGTAACTTATTTAGAGTCATCCAGTTTTGAATGTCCAGGAAGCAGTCGGATGTTTCTTGCAATATCGAGGACAAATTTTCAGGGGAATCACTTTTCTGAGGTTGAGTGGCAGCATAAGAATGATGACTGACATTATGGCAGTTGATATTTTCTGCAAGAGGAGCAGTGTACAGTGTGGAGAGCACAGGGCCCAGAACAGATCCCTGTGGGACTCCATATTTGATTTCAACTGGTTCAGACTGACAATTATCACCTATGACAGACTGGAATCAGTCAGTGAGATAATATCTGAACCAGCTGAGAGCTGATACTAAATGTAAAATGGAGACCGGAAAGGAGGACTGAATGGTCTATTGTGTCAAAGGCAGCTGACAAGTTGAGAAGAGTGAATAGGGAATTTTTTCCAGAGTTGGATGCTAGCAGTAGATTATTCAGGATGTGGAGGAGACTAGTTTCGGTGTTGTGGTCAGCATGATAGGCAGACTGAAAAGGGTGGAGGAGATTGTTGAAACAAAGGTGGTTGCTGAGCTGCTTCAGGATGGCTTCTTCAAGAAGTTTGGATAGGAAAGGAAGGTTAGAAATTGGGTTTCTTCAGAAGAGACTGAACGATTGCAGTTTTGAAAGAGGATGGAAAAGTTCCTGTGAGAAGAGATGATGATAATATTGGTGATTATGGGGAGGAGCTGTGAGACACACTGGGAAAAGACAGAGGATGGTATAAGATCGAGCTCACAGGATTTTATTGTCATTTCTTTCAGGATCTCATGGACTTCTGTTTCAGTAAAAGAACTGAAGGAATGGAGAGGAGTGGCACTGAACTAACTTTCTAAGGATCAGGATGAGCAGGTTGGAAAGTCATTTGGTCCAAGCTGGTACAAATATTTTGGACTGTCGAAAAAAAAAGAGGAGAATACAGTGGGGAGTTCAGATAAAGCACAGGCAGAAGGAAGAGGAGTCTTTTATGCAGTATGAAGAAGATCTGACATAATGGAATAAACTATAAAGAGACTTCGAGGATGTGGCATCAAGAACTTGAGAAGAAAAGAAGTTTGTCTTAGCTGATGACATCATATGTTTGACTTCATTTGTTTTCAGAAGATTTGATTGTGGACTTTCAGTTTTGTTGATCGCCAATACCATTCCAATTGCCAACGCTTGCATTTTGCAATTTGAAAGTCTCGTGTGTGCCATGGGGCAGAAAGCCTATCAGGCAGCACGCAGTAGTGGGGGAGTGCATGTTCATCCAGTAGTTGAAAGAGGACAGTGTTGTAATCTGTAGAGATGTCAGTACAGGAAGAAGGTTTGAAAAGGCGTTCAGCAGCTTGAGAAGGAAAAGTGTTAATGTTGACAGATTTCAGGTTGCAACAAGTAGTGGATTGTTTGGTTCTGGTAGGTTTTGAAGTATTAAGCAGAATGGTCAGAAGAAAGTTCATCAGATACAGTCACTGATGAAATTATGGCTTAAGAAATGGTGTGTTCAGAACCAACACTGTGATCAGATGCACATGAATTAGAGCTGAAGTAATGGAGTTTTGCAATCAGAGGAGTCAATTACTGTTTCCAACATCAACATTTTAGGATGAATGGAAGGCTTTAAAATATCAAACACAAAGCTTTTTCATTCAACTATACTAACTGTCAAAGAACTGCACTGATAACTTGCTTGTCCTGTTCATGTTTTCTGTTGTTGGTGGTGTTTGCCTTGTGCATGCGTATGTGTTTACCAAAATCTTTTTTTTTGTGGTCCATTTCTCTTTAAGATGGGATTTTTTTGTCCAACTCTTAATACTGAAACAAAGAAAGGCATGTAAATTTTGATCAGAACATCTCTCTCTCAAAGGCTACATGAGCAGAGTTTCAAATCTTGAAAAATACTGTGCTATGTAATATGACAGTGACAAAAAATGAAAAAAGATCCAACTGTTCACTTACAGCAACAGATCTTTCTGTTGTGTGGTCATTTTCAGACGTTCTTTAATGCGACCTGGTTTGAACAAATTGTTGTCCTCCTCCAGCAAAACATGACGGTCACTGTTACATGGAACATCCACAAGCACCTGCTCACATCACATAAGCCACCACCATTCAGTGTTGAGGAAATGGAAACAACGCAAACATATCAGAAAATCATAATAATGATAATAATAATGTACATTAATTTTGAATAAAGCTTACCTTGCGGCTACAAGCGCTTTTAAAAACACACCTAATATAAATAAGAAACAGAAATAAATAGATGTTTTTAATTGAAATTATAACAGAAAAAGATTAGATGCAACCCCCTAATCAGTTAAAAAAGCAGTGTAACATCACTCACGACTCACACAGCTCTCACAACTCACATCCACAGTAATATGTTATGATACAAAACTCACTAAAATCACTACACACACTCTTTCACCTCACCCACAAAAAATATCAAGATACAAGCTTGCAAAAATTAATATTAGAAAGTGCAATAATGCTTAGACTGGCACACACCTCCCACCTCATCCAAATCCTCACATAAACACACTGACGCACACACATAAAGATGGTATAGGGAGAGAATGATCTATAGTTTAAAATGTTGTCTGAATAAAGGAAATTTTTCTCCAAAAATTATGTTTATCTAACATACTTACCGTGACCCACCAGCGCACATTCCAGTAGGGGTCTGATTCCTGTCCTGTGCAAACTACTACCTGCCTATGCAGAGAAAACGAAAGTAGCTATGGCCAATAACCTCCCAGAAGTAGGTTACCTCCTCTCTGTATCCTGACTAGCATCCTCTTTTGATGGCAATTAACTGTAACCAGCACAGTGTACAGAGAGAACAGGAAGCTGGGAGGACAGGAGGGTCTTAAATGTGGGTCACAGTAAGTAAATTTGATAAACATAATGTTAGGAGCAAAATTTCCTTATAACTATACATACTTCACCGTGACCCATGAGTGCAGAATGGCACAACAAGGTGGAGGGCTCACCTGTCTATTGTCTGTGCATGGCGATGGCCTGTTGTGCGACCACTGCGGAGGCGATGCTTATCGAACCATCATCGTTTGAGCATGCGATGTCTCTCAGGTAGAAATCAATAATAATAATGGACATTTATGTAGTGCATTTCTCCAGGAATACTGCTCAAAGCGCTTTGCATTTTGTTCCCCACTCCGCCATGAAGGAAGCAGAGATTTTCCTGAGTAGGCAAAGGTAAGAGATGGGGACCATACTCTGACATCATGAGCTCTGACTGAGGAGGCGTCAAGTCGCAACCTGCACCTGTATACGCGCCTTTAATCACACTGACAATACATTGAGACAGAGATGTCTTGCTAATGTTGCGAGAGTGGTCAAAGTTCCAACTGATGAACAAGTATCAAGCCTTTCCAATTAAAAGAAGGGATGGAACCCCTATGGGGTTGTCTCACATAAGCTAGAGGGCAAACAGTTTACGATTTGGGCCTCAAGAAATGTATGTGGGCTGGCAGAGGTTAAACCTCAATGCAAAGAGGTGCACTTGTGGCCTGATCCAATGATTCCACATCGGTTGTGGGCCAATTGGGATAGAGATAATTGTGTTTGAAGGGACCTGTGGCATCAGACACAGGTAGCCCACCAGGATGTTGGGCTTGCCTTAAGTGTGACAGCCAGATCTGTAAAGCTGACAGGTGACGGGAGGCCCCCCAGCCCCTGCCTTCCCCCCTCCCACCGCCCCCACCCTTTGTTGCTGCTAAAAGCAACACTGGTATGTTGCTTGTGCATAGAATGGTAGACATTTGGCTACAAGAGACAAAGTCCCTGGAGGTTCTGGGACAAGGCTGTTTGATTGCTAAGAAAGGTACCATCCCAAAAGGGGCAGACAGAAGACTTGTTGGCTTATCTGCTCGGGTGTTGGATGAACATGCTGAGTGTTGTAGGCAGTCAATCCTTGGGTTGGATCAGGCTGTGGGAGTGCGCTTCAGGTGCCTCCAGACCACTGAGACTCCTGCGGTGGAGTTCCAATGGAAGAGGGTGTCTCCATGGAGGAAGTTTGTACTGAAGGTACTGAGAAAGGGGACTAGATCCAGGACTGGCCTCTGGCCCTTGAGTGGTGTGCATGAAGTCTGGGATGGAGCCGGGAGGGGTTTTTGAGAAAGAATGGCTTTAGCTGTGCTGTACTGGCCATTGAAGGGCACCAATCAGCATGGGAAAATCAGGAAACAACTGCTGTGGGCATGAAGGATGAAGGTGGCCACCAAACAGGTTCTGCTGAAATGCAAGGAAGCCGGACAGATGTGACAGGGTCTTGTGGGGTCTTGTGCCTGAAAGACATGGTGCTTGGTTCCAAAGTGACAACAAAGCCGTCCTCGGACAGGGCCTTGGCTGAAGAGTGAGGCTCCATGATGGGATAGGCTAGAAACCTCGGGAAGTGTCCCACTGGTAAGACAGTGCTTGCTGGTAGGGGATCTGCCAGAGCACTGTCCTATCTGTGAGAAGCCGCTGTGGTGGATGGTCACTCTGCTGGGCGATAGTCAGGGTAAACGGGAGGTGACCCTGGGAATGAGGGGCCTCCATGAAATGTGGGACCGCTGGTAGTGCAGAGAGTGAAAACACTGAGAGAGTGGGAACAAGCAGTGTGACAGGGACAGCATGGAGTTAAGGAACAGAGTAGGCCGGGATTTGTGTTCTGCCACCTGACTAATGGCCCTTGTTGCAGCAGGATCCATTAGAGAGGGGCCAGAGAAAGACTGCCCATCTGAAACCACAGCAGTGGTTGTGTGTCAAGACTGAAAGGGTCAGGCTGGGAAAACCAGGTGGGGAAATCACTTTCCAACACCAGTGGTTTGAGGAGTTGATGGTGCATTTGTGTTCAAGCAGGGTGACTGACCAAACTACTGGACCTAAAAGCAGCAGCTACTGTGCTGGACAAGATGGCATAAAAGTGTACCACTGTGGCCAGTGAATGGTTTGTTGTGCTGTGTGAGATGCATCTGCCTTGATCAATATGCCTTTCGCCCCCAGTGTCGAGGAAAGCAATTTTTACCCAGGCCTCCTGCTACCGGTAAGGAGTGGAAGGGATGGGCGTGGGGCGGAGCAAGTCAGAAGTGTACCCCAAGCATGGGGCCTGATTGTCTCCTGCCCAGAGGGCAGTTTTTAGGCCTGGAAAAACCTGGAAGGCGAAGACTGACAAGTATCCATTAATTTAATGGAAGGACAAGCTAGGAGGTATGGCCTGTGTGAAGCTGATATCACACCCACGGTGGTGCAAACCTAGGGTTGTTCTAGGCAAGGGAGGGAAAAAAGGATGCCTTGCGAACATGGTAGGAATGAAGGGCTTGTGTGTCCCAAGTGGCAAGCGTAATTTGGACTGCCTTGTCCCTCCTTGCACCAAGTGAGAGCATCCTTAGCCCTGTGGGTGAGGAGGGAGTGTGTATGGGTCCCTTAGGGCCAGCTACTACAGGATCTGGCAGGGGTCATACGTTCATGCTTCCACGAGAAAGACAGTTTTGTTTGTGTATGCAGTAGTCCTCCAAAAGGAAGAAGGAATGTATGCATGAAAATGTGCACATATATGTACAAATGGGATATATGTAGACTTTCAACTCGAGTGATGTTATCAGGAAATATGACCATGACTATAGATCAAAACACAAAAATAAACACATATACATACAAGCACATGTGCAGCATACATAGATATAACCAAGTAAATGGGTAACTGTACTAATTCGTATTGTAAAAGAATCTGTGTACATATATGCACATACACATATGAATACTGTGTCTGTGTGTATACCATAAAGTGCTCAGCATCATGTACAGAAATATGCATATAATGTGCATACATTGCTTATTTAGAGAATCTCAATGTATAGAGATAGAAATATAACTGAACATGTTTATATGAAAAATGTATAAATTATCACACAGACAGACACACATATGTACAGAGAGATAAACACACATGCATGTGTTTTTTTTTCCTGTTTGGGTGTGTTTTTTTGTTGTTGACAAGTCATTGGTAATAAAAAAAAATAGCATAATTATTTATGATATATTTTATGTTATTGTGTATATCAAGAAAGGAATGGTGAGTGGATTGGTTGTTTGCAGAGGACTGTGTCTTCAAGCGCCAGGGTGTGAAGAACCCAAAACAGAGTGGATTCTTAACAATGCTGCAAGAATCATTTTCAAAAAGTCAAAAAAAAGGATCATGTTACCCCACTCTTTACATCAACTTCATTGGTTACCCATCCAGTACAGAATTCAATACAAACCTGCCATATTGGCCAAATGCCAGTTTGAAGGATTTCTCCCTTCTCACTTATCTACTGTCCTTTATACTTACACCCCTTCCTGTTCTCTCAGGTCTTCAGCTGAAAAGCTCCTTTGAGTCCCCAAAACCTCTTCAAAGACATTTGGCCAAAGGGCCTTTCAGTATCAAGCACCTTCTGTCTGGAATTCTCTTCCTCTGGATCTCTGTCACTTACCAACGCCATCCTCTTTAAAAACAAACTTGAAAACCCAACAATTCAAACAGGCCATAGGGTGTGATGAAGCATAGCTAATAGTCTGCATTCTTCCTCCTCCTACCCACCCCACTTTGCCCTTGACTGAAATCATCATGTAGTGTGTGTGTGTCTGTGGGTGGATGGTTGTGTGCACAGGCGTGTGTGTGTGCACGAGTGTGTGTGTGTGTGTGTGTGTGTGTGTGTGTGTGTGTGAGTTATTACTCATAACTGCAATATGTAGTATTGTCTTGGTGTAAAGATACACATATATGTGTTGCATTTATGTCATTATGCACTATTGTATATGTGTCGTTTCATGTACAGCGCTTAGAGCCCATAACATGGGAGTTTGCACCATACAAGTATGGGTCAGTTCCTCATGAGATGATCCAACTGGCTCCATGTACCGACAAACACCATGGAAATGCTGAAGAAGTACTTCCATGGCTTCTCAATGTGGTTCACCACCAAGGAATACACAACAGATTGGATCAATCTGGGACTGGGCATAGCCATGGGCTGTGCAATTTCTCCAATCCTGTTCGTGCTGGCAATGGAAAAGATCAAGCCGACCTCAGTAATGGATACCGGATACCTCCTTTGAAAGTCTTCATGGATGACACAACAGTCCTTTCAACAAAAGAGGATGACATCCACGAAATATTGAAGCGGCTGGACGAGCTAATTGCCTCAGCCAGGATGAACTTCAAACTGAAGAAATCACGGTGCTTCTCACTGCGTAAAGGAAAGGTAGCTGAAATGGTCACATTCACTGTAACCAACCAAGCCATTCCAACGTTATCAGATGAACCAGTCAAGAGCCTTGGAAGATGGTATGATGAGTCCCTGAAAGATACAAAAAGAGGAAAGGAAACCAAGCAGACAGCAGAAGAAAGCCTGCTTATCACTGACCAGTGTGGCCTTCCTGGCAAATACAAAGTGTGTGTGGTGCCTACAGTCTATGCTGATACCAAAGCTCCCGTTGCCTCTCCTGATACACTGTTATAGTGTGCCAGCAGTGTCACCCCCACCACCCACACTCTGTCCCCTCCCCCCCCCCCCCAATCCCTTCACCCCCCTCGCCTCCTTATCTCCCTTCCCGCTCCATCCCAAGTCCAGTCTTTGAGGCTGTGCCGACACCACGCCACCCTCCCTCCTTCCACACCCCCGCCCCCCCTCCTCACCCCACTCCCTGGTTGGCACCTTTGGTCCGCGACACTGCGTCACCAGTCCCAGCTGTAGGAACACGTGCAGTTGTGCAAGGTCTGCCGCAATCCTCGTGCTGCGCAGAATATCCTGTGTGGCGGCCTGTCTTTCAAGTCGTTCCCCATCTCCCCTTTCACAAACACGGCTCAGCTAGATGGCGGGACTTTGGAACGTAAGCTAGGGAGAATTTATGCTAATGCGAACTTTGATCATATCGGCTAACATGCCGAGAGTTGTATTGTCCTGTCTCCCCAATCTCTTTGTGACATAAACAGATAAACTTGTCGTCATAGAATGTGTATAGACAAGTGGGTTGAATTGTAGCAAATCAAATCAGATCTGTTGAATTGGACGAATCAGGATTAAGCAGTGAATATGTCAATCACTCACTTAGCGTCACTAGGATAGGTCAAGATTGGTTATTTCAGTTCAACGAGTTGGGGGAGTGAATGTTGTAGCTTGGATTAGTATGCACAGTATGTTGTGGGAAGGGATAAAACCAGTCAGCACAGCCAGTTCTTCGCTGTCTCCCAGAAAAACTGACTGACACAGGGTGACTGACTGATCAGTGATGTGAGGTTCAAGGAAATCCCTGTTGGGCTGTGTGCTGCTTTAGGTGTAGGGTGCACTTTTTACAGTGTGCTGCTTGTAGATGCTGCTTGTAGGTGCTGCTTGCAGATGTTGCTTGTAGGAAGTACTTGAAGTAGGCAGTGTGTGCTGCCTTAGTATGTGTTGCTTTTGCTAAGTAGGGTGAACTGCTTAGTGTGTGTGTGCTGTATTGTAAAGTAAACACTCTATAAAAACCACTCCATGTGGCCCTGCTATTGATGTGAGGAGAGAGTGAGTGAGTGCATCAATTAGTTGATTCTATAACCCCCTGTTTGCTCCCCTCTCTCTCTTGAACTCGAACGAACCACAGCACTTTCAAACACTTTTTACACATGATATCAGCTGTAGCACAGTCAAGTCGATTGAGGCAAAGATCAACAAGTACACATGCAAATTGCTTGGTGTCCCACCTGTCTCACTGATGTGGCACTCTACTGTCACCAAGCAAACCTGAGGCTACCTGTAGCGTGGTTCGTTTGTCAATCGCATTCGTTCGCGTAGTAAGACATTTCTGTCATTTCCGATATACGGGTCCCACATACGGGAACTTGGGAGCACTCACCCAGCCGGTCTTGTCATGAACACATGGAGAAATAAATGTTTAGTTCAATTCAACATTAAGGTGTTCACTCGTGACTGTATGCTGAGAACTCTTGTGATCAAGGACCCAACTATTATTTGTGTAGAAAACACTACATGGTGGCAGTGGTGCAGTTCCAGACATAAAATTTGGCGAGAACAGGCATAGTTTAAAGATTGCAACATTGAGTTCAGTATGTCGCACATCAAGCCTCCTGCCTCTTTTGACTTCCAAAGACCAACCTCATGGGTGGACTGGAGAAAACGCTTTGACAGGTATGTGAAAGCTTCTAAGCTTGATAAAGAGGAGAGGTTTGTTCAAATATCAACATTGATTTATACAATGGGAAATGAGGCGGAAAAAATTTTTGGGACATTTGCTGTTCGTGCTGAGCATACGCTAACAAACGTTCTTGATATGTTTGACAAATACTTTATGCCTCAGGTGAACGTTATTCATGAAAGAGCCATGTTCCACTCGATACAACAGGGGGGAGACAGAAAATGTTGAAGTTACGTTCGTTGTCTCTGTGACTTAGCAGAGCACTCAGCATTCGAAAATAAAGAAGAGGCAATACGGGACTGCCTTGTGGTAGGACTTAGAGACAGGGAACTGTCGGAAAAGCTGCAACTGCAGCCAGGCCTGACACTAGCAAATGCAGTGAAACAAGCCAGACAATACGAGCAAGTAAAATTGCAACTTAAGGACCAGAGGCCTACTTCAGGAGTAGACACTGTGCAGTACAGAAGAGATAGCCACTGAGGAATGAACAGGTGTGGAGTTCAGGGAACTAGGCTGTATGGGGGTAGTGGATATTCTGGACCACCTAGGTCACAGCAGGAAAATGCATCCAGATTCAACTGCACAAGATGCGGGAAACCACACAGACAAAATGAAGACTGTCCAGCAAGGGGAAAAAAGTGCCAAAAATGTGGAAAATTGGGACACTTTGCTACATGTTGTAGGGCAGGCCACAGCAATGTCAGCTCAGTGGAAGAAGCAGAGTATTTCATGGACACAGTCAACTCAACATCTACCTCAGGACCTGAGTACTTCTTGGGAACAGTCAGTTCTAGTGACACAGCTCCTTGGACTACCAATTTGAACATTAAAGGAAAATTAATGACATTCAAAATTGACACTGGTGCCGATGTCTCGGTGATGTCAACCGCTGAGTTTGGGAAATTGATTCCACGTCCACAACTAAAACCTCCGAACGCTACACTTCGTAGTCCAGGAGGAAGTCTACAGTGTTTAGGACAATTTGAAACAAAAGTTGAACTCAGAAATGGACAATATCCACTCAAGATATTTGTCATCAAGGGAAAAACAGACAACCTGTTGAATAGGGACGCAGCTCCAAAGATGGGTCTCATCAAGAGAGTGGATGCCGTAGGTCCCTTATTCGGTGAGCTTGATGATCGTCCAGTTGATTGCCCATCAGTGAAAATCATTGTGGAAGAGAATGTGCAACCCTACAGTGTGCATACAGCTAGGAGAGTCCCCATACCTCTTGTTGAAAAGGTCAAAATAGAATGGAAGAGAATGGAAAGGGCAGGTATCATCCAAAAGGTCACAGAGCCTACAGATTGGTGTTCCCCTATCATCCCAGTCATGAAGTAGAATGGCACAGTGAGAATCCGCAGATTTGAGAAAACTCAACGCTGTGGTGAAACGAGAGAGATATGTTCTCCCTTCGATCGATGATCTACTCCACCAACTGAAAGGCTCTACAGTATTCAGCAAACTCGACACTACGTCAGGATTTTGGCAAATTCCATTGGACGAGTTGACAGCCAAACTGACTACATTCATCACTCCTTGTGGCAGATACTACCACAAGCGGATGTCTTTTGGCATATCAAGCACACCAGAGATATTCCAGAGAACAATGGAAGAAATACTTAAAGACGAGCCAAACGTAATCTGTTTCTTTGATGACATCCTAGTCCACAGAAAGAATGACACAGTACATGAACACACCTGAAGAGGGTCTTCCACAGACTTCAGAAAGTGAACCTGAAGCTGAACCACTCCAAATGTGAGTTCGGGAAGTCCAAGGTGGAATTTCTGGGACACAGAATCACAAAGAATGGGATTTCTCCAGACTTGTCCAAAGTGCAACCATCCTCAATATGCCAGATCCACAGAAAGTCCATGAGTAAAGCAGGATGCTTGGAATGGTGAACTTTCTAGGCAGATACATTCCACACCTGTCAACAATCCTTCAGCCAGTCAACGAACTGTTGGAGACAAACAGAACATGGTCATGGGGGCCAGCACAGGCAGAAGCTTTGAAGACAGTGAAAAGACTGCTTTCCACTGCACCAACGCTTACTTTCTTTGATCTGACCAAACCTACAGTTGTCAGTGCAGACTCCAGTTCATACGGACTAGGAGGGGTCCTTCTGCAAGAAGTGGATGGAGGTCTGAAACCAGTCACATTCTGCTCAAGAAACTTGACACCAACAGAGAAATGCTATGCACAGATTGAAAAGGATCAGTCTGGGCGTGTGAAAAGTTTTCACGCTATCTAGTACGTCTGGAGCATTTCAAGGTTTTGACTGACCACAAGCTGCTCATTCCACTCATGAACAAGAAAGACTTAGAAGATTGCCCAGTGAGATGTCAACGCATGTTGATGAGACTTTTGAGATTCAACTTCACAGCTGAGTACATGCTAGGGAAAAAGATGATCATCGTTGACACTTTCTCAGAGTCCACAGAAAACTGTCAGTGACGTGAAAGACATGGAGCTACAAGATGATGTCGAGATTCATGTGGATTCTGTGAAGTCACTGTGCCCAGCATCTGACCACAACTGGAGGAAATTGCCCTGGAGAGCACAAAAGAGCCGCTGATGAAGACAGCAATTCAGTACACACAGAATGGATGGCCCAAATACATGGCTGATGAGGAGATTGGCATTCGAGATTTGTACTCTTTTTGAAATGAACTGAGCGAAAGTAACGGTCTCCTATTGAGAGTTAACAGGTTCATCATTCCTTAGAGTATGAGAGAAGACATCACTGACAAAATTCATGCTGGACATCAAGGGATCAACAAATGCCGAGAACGAGCAAAAAGTCAGTCTGGTGGCCCGGTATCAACGAAACAATCACGCAAACAGTAGGAAACTGTCATCACTGCCAGGAGGGTAGGCCGACTCAAAGAAAGGAGCCACTCATCCCGATGGAACTACCAGACCGTCCATTTCAAAGAGTAGCAGTGGACTTGTATGAATTCAAAGAAAGAAACTACTTAGTCCTCATCGACTACTACTCTCGCTACCTGGAGTTCGGTCAGCTAACCAGCATGCATTCAACAACAGTGATAGATAGAATGAAAAATATTTTCTCCAGACATGGAGTGCCAGAGACTGTCAACACAGACAATGGGACACAATTCATATCTTGTGAATTTCAAAAGTTTGCTACTCACTGAGGATTTTCCAACAAGATGTCAAGTCCTCATCACCCTCAGTCCAACGGAGAAGCATAACGAGCTGTGCACCTCGCTAAGAAAATCTTACCACAGCAAGACCGATTTTGGGGATTACTGGCTTACAGAGCCACACCCTTGTCTGTAACGGGAAAAAGCCCATCAGAACTTATGTTCAAATCATGACAACACTGCCTGCGTTGCCAGGAAATCTGCAACCGGCAACAGTGAGAACCTCAGCATTTCAAAAGATGGATGCAGTTGGAAAGAAATGCAACAAAAAGAACTATGATGCAAATCATGGAGCACAGTCATTACCAGAGCTCAAGCCAGGTGACCAAGTTCTCCAAAAGCTGGACAATGAAAAGAAATGGACAAACCCAGGCACTGTTGTGAAGCAGTTTTCCCCACGGTCCTACTGGATTGCCACTTCAAAGGGCCAAATCCAATGCAACCGCCGTCATCTCAAGCTGACGAAAGACACCAGTCATCATCGTCAGGTTGATCAAGGGCTCAGCCGAGCCAAGGTAGCATGTCTTGCATGCCTGATCCTGCCAAGTCCATGTCCCTGAATCCTGACCAAATATTCCCTTTCCTATCCCCGCAATCCCTGTCCAAACCTGACCAGAACATGCAGTCTCCAAGAAAGCTGCAGTCAGAGGTCTTCATGGTCCTGCAACTGGCGCCGCTACCCACTCTGGTGCCTCATCTTCTGGTAGTATGAGCCTGGTGTTGCTGACAAAGCAGTCCCCTGGAGTGCCGCCAAAGCAGCTGTCCCCTGGAGTGCCACCAAAGCAGCTGTCCCCTGGTGCCAGCGGCCGTGGTCCAGCCTGCGTTCCTGGTTCTCTGCCCACCGTGATGTCTTCACCGCTGGTGACAACCCGCAGTGGACGCCAGATCAACAGACCAGCCCAGTTCCAGGACTGAACCGGCTTCCAGTCCAGTCTTCATAAAAAGGGCAATGAAATTTTATTTCATTTTGTTTTGTTTTGTTAGCTGCCCACAATGACAGACATTCGTGTTCAAGGTATAAACATTTGCTGAAAGCTAAAAAAAACATTTATGTTTCAAGAACAATCATGTTTATTTTGAAATATGCTCGTACACTCCTAATCCTCAAAGACTCAAGTTCATTGACAATTGATGTCCATCAATCTCAAAAGAAGAGAGATGTAGCGTGGTTTGTTTGGAGCCTTTGTCAGTCGCGTTCGTTCACGTAGTAAGACATTTCTATCATTTCCAATATACGGGTCCCACATACGGGAACTTGGGAGCACTCACCCCAGCCGGTCTTATCATGAACACATGGAGAAATAAATGTTCAGTTCAATTCAACATTACGGTGTTCAGTCGTGATTGTATGCTGAGAACTCTTGTGATCAAGAACCCAACTATTATTAGTGTAGAAAACACTACACTACCTCTGAAATCCCTTGTCGAAGAATGCAAGGTAGGGAAGGCAAGACTCAGCATGCTCGGAGACTCTGGAAAGAGTATTGTGAGATCCAATCAATCCAAGCTGAAGACTGGCAGAAAATGGAAAGTCAGGGAGGCAGAGCAGCGAAAGAAAGCCTAAAGAAGGAAATAATAGGACACACCCAAACCAACAGACAGGGCCTGGGATCGACTAAGATAGAATGGTGGTCCAAGGCAAGGGGGAAAGCAAAAAGAGACATGATCATACAGGAGATCAAAATGGATGAGGATGATAAAAGTGTCCAGAAGGCAGGCCAGCAAGGCCAGCAGGGGCAGTGGACATCATGGGAAAATGCACACCAAGGAAACCTCAGCTGGAGCAACATGTGGAACATGGCCCCTCTGAGGATCAGGTTCATCCTAAGATCTGTGTACAATCTCCTTCCCTCGAATACAAACTTGGTGAAATGGAGAAAAGAAGATGACCCTGTGTGCCCACTCTGCCACGGCAAACAAACAGTGGAACATGTCCTCAGCTCATGCAAAGCAGTGTTGAGCCAAGGATGCTACAATGGAAGCACAACCAAGTGCTAAAAGAAATTGCACACGTGGTGAGCACTGTCCAAGGAGCACCCACACCACCAGAAATTCCAGAAGAGTTCCTCTCTGCAGAAGGCAATGAAGTCTGTAACATCCAAAGCAATGGAATGTGGGCTGCTTGATGGTGCCGAAGATTGGGAATGCACAGTTGACCTACCAGAAGGGAAGAAACACCTGGAAATCATCAGTAAGAGCGGCATGAGACCTGACATAGTACTCCACTCCAAGGCAACAAAACAAGTGATTCTGATTGAACTCACTGTGTCAAACGAAAGCAGAATGGAAGAAGCCCACATCTACAAGACCAATAAGTATGCTAGTCTAGCCAGCAGCTGGAGAGAATCTGGCTTTCAAGCCATGGTCCTCACCACAGAGATTGGTGCAAGAGGGTTTGTGAGTGCATCTGCCTACAGCCTCATGAAACAGCTGTCAAATTCAGGCAGAGAGAGGACACATGCTCTCAAGGCAATGGCAGCAGCAGAAAAGAGTTCCAGCTGGATCTGGTCGAGAAGGAATGAAAGAAAACTTCAAAAGGATTAAATTTCCCTACTCAAACTAAGCGTATGATGGCTAAGTGGTTAAAAAGGCGGCAATACAATGGCATCCCATGACCTGGGTGCAGCCCGGCCCCCTCTGAGTGTAAGGAGTTAGGGGCCAAAACACTTGACTGATGGGTGCTTCTTCTCTGAAGACCTTGTACTGTCCAGCTCTCCCAAGAGTTTTTTTATCACTATGTGTTGTTTCACGTACGGTGCTCAGAGCCCATAACATGGGGATTTTGCACCATATAAGTACTATCTATCATTATTATTATCATCATCATAGTGGAGTGATGGCCTAGAGGTAATGCGTCCTCCTAGGAAATGAAATAATCTGAGCGCGCTGGTTCGAATCACAGCTCAGCCGCCGATAATTTCTCCCCCTCCACTAGACCTTGAGTGGTGGTCTGGACGCTAGTCATTTGGATGAGACGATAAACCAAGGTCCCATGTGCAGCATGCACTTAGCGCACGTAAAAGAACCCACGGCAACAAAAGGGTTGTTCCTGGCAAAATTCTGTAGAAAAATCCTCTTCGACAGGAAAAACATGAAACTATATGAAGGAAAAAATACAAAAAAATGGGTGGTGCTGTAGTGTAGCGACTTGCTCTCCCTGGGGAGCAGCCCAAATTTCACACAGAGAAATCTGTTGTGATAAAAAGCAATACAAATACAAATTATTTGCAAATGTGTCTAAAATTCTACTGTATCTATGCATTTGATTTTTGGTTTATGTTTGTATCTTTTTATATACTATCCCCCCCCCCCCCCCCCCCCCCCCCAAAAAAAAAAAAAAAAATCCTTGTGACCTTGGTACACTTTGCAATAAAGACATATAGAATTTTATTTGTCGATATTCTGAACTGCTTGTCCAAAATACATAGTTCTGAGTTCATTTGCGCAGGAACATACTTTACCAAGTACAACTATCACTAGTATCAGTAATCACAGTTATAAAGGCAATATTATTGCATGACATAGATCTGTTTTAAGTCACACAAGCCATACCTTGTTGTAAACAGGGTCCCTAAAAGTCAGCCCATTCTGTCCACTGACAGTCACAAATTCCTGTTGCAAGTCTCCTGGAAGGTAACTCCTTAGCACACTCTTCAGTCGCTTAACTCGTGACCAGGAAACATCATTGGTGTCTAAGTGACCTGCACAACACATGCAATGAAAATGCTGATAATTATATCAATTAACATATGTGAACAATTCAGTTGTTGTTATCTATTTATTTATCTGTTAATTGCCTTTACTTTTATTCATTTGGAGCATCATCTGGAAGAACAGGACCTTGACTGATGGGTAAAAGCAGAATTACAAGTTTTTTAACTTCTGAGGACTATGTTAAACATTGTTTTTTTTTCTTCTTTTTTTGCTTTTTAGTACCATAGCAAATATGATTTGAAATGAGGACGGTCTTACAGTATTTCCCATATTATAAAACAGCTGTTTCAGTAGTTACAATAGCATGATTATACACAGTTACCACAACCTAATAAACTATATGTTGTTGTTCAGGCATTAGAGATATCTTCCAGGCCTAATTATGGATTTGCTGGTCAAAGCCATCACATCTTGCTGTGACCTTATTACAGATTTAATTAGTCTCCTGACATGCGGCTGATAGACTTTAAACAACATAAATTCAATTAGGTTCCAGATAATCAGAGTGTTTATGAATATAGCTAATGTGCAGCACAGTATTTGTGAGAATGGTCACAGGTTGTGCAGTAAACAAACACACTGTTCAGAACAGTATATAGTCACTGTAATGTAGTCAGTGCGTGTAGTGACCTAATTTCAAGACTAAATTTAGTCATTTGAAGGAACCGAGGAGCAGTGAGCCAGAAAGTTGGCCAGCTGCATGCTCGTAGGGTTAGTAGGGGAAACGTCCTGAGCTGTACACCACTGCAACCATTTCTCAGTTCCTTCCCTCCTTGCTTTGGTGACTATGGAGAGGAGGTCAGAGGAGGCACCCCCGTGGGTAAGCGCCGCTGACACAGAGGCCGACCAAGGGTCGAAGACTTCAATGGTGATGCTGACAGTTCCAACCGCACAGCAGCCACGCATGCAGGTGGAGCTGTTGAGGATTGGAATGAGGAATCCCCGAATGAGGCTGCCTCAGCAGATGAGGTTTGGTTTCGAGTTTCAGGGGTGGACCATGTGTCAGGGACTGAAGGTCCGGATACTAGGGCTGGGCTGGCCATTTCAGTGCAATGAGGATCAGCTGCGGGTGTTCCAATCTGGCTTTCTGTATCACCTTGGACAGAATTGGAAAGGGAGGAAACGCGTAGGCAATTAGGCTGCTCCAGTCTAAAGAGAGAGCATCCACTGCCCACGCTTCTGGGTCGGCAACCGGAGAGACATAAGTGGGAAGTCTCTTGTTGAACTTGAACTTTGTGGCAAAGAGGTCCACCATCAGCCGAAACCACCGTTCCCACAACTCTGAAGGGTGTCCTTGTCCAGGGTCCACTCTGTGTGGATGATACTCTTGGACCTGCTGAGAGCATCTGCCAAGATGTTGGCTTTTCCTGCTATGTGTCTCGCTGAAAGTGCAATGCCCTTGCTGTGGCACCAACAGAGGAGAGCCTCGGTCTGCAGGGAGAGGTCTGCCGAGTGCGCTCCCCCCACTTTGTTCACGTAACATGCGACCGTCGTAATGTCTGTGCACAAGCGGATGATCTTGCCAGTGGCCTCCCCCATGAAGTGCAGGAGAGCCCTGCGAACTGCGAAGTCCCTGCTGCATGGAGTGAGTCCATGTGGGCTCCCAAGCCTAGGGAGGAAGCGTCTGTGAAGAGTGCCACCTGAAGAGTAGGTGGGGCTATGGGCACCCCCTGTGTCCTAAGAGGGGTGGTTAGCCACTCTGATGTCACCTTGAGGAACCACTCACCCAGCCATATCTGGGTATCCCATGGTTGAGTGCTCTGGGACCACCGTAGCCTCAGTGCCCTCTGAAGAGGGTGCTTGAGAACCCTGCCCAGGGGAATGAGAGGTGCCATGGACTCCATCATGCCCAGGAGGGAAGAAAGTGTCCGCACTGTTGCTTGGGAGGAACGGCACAAGTGGCTGAGGAGGCCTGCCAGACGGTCCCAGCAATCTGGCATCGGAGAGACTATCATGGACTGCGTGTCGAATCTCATCCCTAAGTCAAAGGACTGACTTGGGGACAGATTGCATTTCTCCTAGTTTGTGAGGAAGCCCAGTTGGGAGCAAAGGTCTAGAAGTCTGGCCGTATGACTCTGGCACAGGACCTACGACTGGGCCAGGATAAGTCAGTCGTCCAGGTACACACAAAGATGAATGGATTCCGACCAGACGATGGACACCAATTCCCACACCACCTTGGTAAACAGGAAAGGGGCAAGGGACAGACCAAATGGGAGGGCCGAGAACTGGAACACCTTGTCCCTCCACACAAACCTCAGGTACCGACGGGACGCCCAATGGATGAGGATATGAAAATAAACATCTTTCAGATCGATAGAGGTAGCCCAATCACCCTGTTGAATGGTCTCCTGAATCTGTGCCTGTGTGTCCATCTTGAATTTGATTTTGGGAAGGAATCTGTTGAGGGGGGACAAGTCCAAGACTGGTCTCCACCCTCCTGAGACCTTTGGAATCACAAACAACCGGCTGTAAAAACCGGGGCCCAGGTCCGACAATTGAGATATCGCCCCTATGAAGAGTAGGTGCGATATCTGTCTCTAAGATGCTCTCCTGCTCCGCCGAGCTGGGCACATAAGGAGGAGGAGTGGATCTTATAGGGGGGCGGTCCTCCGCCCAAGGGAGCAATTACCCCGACTCTAGCACCGATACAATCCAGTCGTTGAGTCCCAGAGCATGCCACTGATGTGCATGCCGGGACAAGTCTCCTACTTGGAGGGGCTGAATGACTGGTGGTGCTGAATGGGGGCCCAGTCATTGGGGGTGCTGCCTTCTGGCCTTGGGCATGGCCAGTCGGCTTGGAAGGACATGAGGTGGTTTATTCCTCTGCCGCTTCGACTTAGGTGGCGTGGTATATGGAGGGGCCCTGGTGGCCAGTCTCTTCAATGGCATAGAACCCTGGCGCCCCTGGGAGGTGTGGGCTAAATATGAGGCCACCTCCCTGTTTGTCTCTGCCCTGTGACAAAATGGGGCGCATACTGGCCAAAGAGGGAGTGCTGCTGCGCTGGGATGGACTGCAGGGCAGCCCTCTCCTCTACTGGAATGTTAGAGAGGCGGAGAATGGCATCACGCCGAGCTAGCACAGTATTAAAGTGAAGGGTGGTAGCAGTGTCTGCAGCTGCCTTGAGACCAGATGCTACCCTATTGCCAAAAGTGTTTAACCTCTGGTCGGTGAAGAGGCCCGGCGGGACAGAGGAAGGAGACCCTGTGTCCTGATTAACCGGATGCTGTTCCCACAGCTCACTGGTCCTGTGGAGGAACACGTCGAAGAAGGTATAAGCCGTGGAAACCTCGAGGAGGCAGCGGCAGGTCAATCTGTCCCACTCTGCTAACGTTTTAAAAGATAGAGTAGCTGAAGTGGGGAAGGTGGTGCGCTGTGAGACCAACATTCTGTCCTGCGCGGAGGGCTCCGCTTCCCTGTAGGCAGGTTGGTCCTGTGTGTACAAGGACCACACCCCACCCTTGGAGGAATCTTTAAGGAACTTGCCCCAGGAAAAAGTGTCCAGGGAAGAGAGGGACTCCCTGCCTGGAGGAGGGATAGAAGCAGCACCCCTGACAGAGTGGGCTGGCTTATTAAGCCATTCCTGCGCCATTTCTGGCACTCTTGAGTCGTCTGGTGGTTCTGGAGTTAGAGTCACATGGCCTAAGGAGGGTCAAGGGTAACAAAGTAGCCTGAGGGACTGATTCAGCATGTGTGACCCGATTGGAGAGGGTCAGTTCGAGCTCGGCTAAGTCAGAGTTTGGTTCAGGCTGGTCCTTGGGAGGCATGGGCTCAGTCTGTCCCCCTGGGATGGGGGGGAAGAGTGCTCATCCGCTTGTTCGTCCTCATCCAAAGACAGAGGCTCCCACTCTTCCTCCCAGTCCATCCCTTGCTGGAGGCCATCCCAAGTGGATGTACCCCCTGGGGCGTCCTGTGAGCTGTGGTCAGCCCAGCGAGATGAACTGGGACGATCCCGAGCAGGGACCATGGCCGCAGATGTTATATCCTTGACGCCTGAAGCAGGTGGGGAGCGTGTGGACCGTAGGTCCAACCATGCTTGGGATTGTGGGTGCCACACCTTCTCAGTCAGGACATCCCTGGATGCAAGAGGGACCCATGAGTGCTGTGAGGGGACAAACACCCACTCATCTCCCTGAAGGACCGAGGGCTGGGTAGGTGGGAACTGCAGGCTCCCCCTGGCCGAGCAGGGCCCCTCGGCAGCCATTGGTCCTGACAAGGAGGCCTTTGTGACCGTGGAGGTCACCTGTGGGTTGACAGAGGCCCGATTTGTGGACTGAGTGGCAATATTGGTCGAGGAGCTCGACCTGACCGACAAGAAGTCGATCCCACTTGTCGGGGCTGTGTGTGTCACCCTGTGAGATGTGCTGGGTTGGGTCCGGTGGGGAGCGGACAAGGGGTTGGCCCCTGGTCCTCCCGGCAACCCAGCATGCACCATAGGTGCGCCCCAGTACGGGTAGAATGGGGGTAACCACCCGTGGGCACCAGCCATCCTGTGACCCCAACCCCAAGGGTCACTGGCACCTTGACCTCCATGAAGGGAAAAACCTGGCCAAGTCGGAGGGTGGTCAGGTCTGACTTGGGTGTCAGTCCCACCAGAAGACAAGTGGGCTGACTGCCCGGAACCACCTGATACGCTCGGGCCTCCCCCAGCAGGGGAAGACCTGCAGAGCAGGTGGCCACGCGCCCCGAATCCCCTCCTGTGGGGAGACTGGGGTGGCTTGGCCCGGGGTGGGCAAAGTAGAGGTCCCACCCTGGAACCAAAATTTTCACCCCCCCAGAAGGAGGTGCGGGAGGGGTGCTGGCAGAGGAGGGAGGAGAGGGAACAGCAATGGGGCCCCTGAAGGCCGTCACCGAGTGGGGACCCAGGTAACAGCCGGACGCGGCCTCCTCTTGGGAGTTAGCGCCTAACTGCGAGTTCCCACCACCAAGAGAGGACTTGCCACTCCCCGTTTTCCCTGCTTCGCGCTGGGACACCTATGGAGGTGACGCTCGTACCCCTTTCCCCCCGGTCCCCTTCATGACTGTTTTACTGTTATGAGTGTTGCCTCCGCGATCAGCGTCTAAAGACGCATTGCCGCGATCCCTATCGGGAGGAATCATGAGCTCTGGGCCTGGGAGAGTCTCTTGCTGGGTCTCGATCCCAGCATCATGATTCCTGCCGTTGTGGGATGGCATATGAGGCATGGTACCCGTGCTTAGGCACCCAGCGAAAATCCAATCCCAACAGAGAAAGAAAAGACAGGATCGACTTAGAGGTAGAGAAAAACGAGTGATTCGAGGGGGCCGAGTCAAATCGAGTACACAGAATGTAAGAATACAATAAACACAAGCCGCATGCAGCAAAATCAGGCCAAATGAATACGCTTAATAGCCAAAAAGAGCATAAGACAAGACAGAGCGTAAACCTGACAAGATGGCGTGGAGAGCCTTGGCCAAAGGAATGATTCAGCGCTTGTAGCTTTTAGAGGCGTTTGATTGGTTAAGAGCAAGATGGGTCGTCTTTTCAATGTTAGCTGCGCAAATTTGGCTAAGCAGAGCAAACCAATAGGACTAGTTTGCGTCAGTCTGACATGGTACAGTATATGACACCAAAACACTGTTCAGAACAGTATATAGTCACTGTCATGCAGTCAGTGTGTGTAGTGACCAAATTTCAAGACTAAATTTAGTCATTTGAAAGACGTGCTGGTAGATCTATGTCCCTCAAAGTGTTCAGATAGCATCACAGTACATTCAGTTGTCTCTGGCTACAAATTCTGTATTTGTCTTCGAAACATTTTAAGTTAACGGGTTTGCTGGTTGAGGTCATTTGGTTTTACTGTGGCCAAATTACATGTTTAGGGCTAAATCTATTAAGAAAGTGTCTGAAACGAATAATATACATAATACACACAAGAGCAGTCATAATCATCATTTTTTGTTCAAACAGGAACTTCTTTTGCTAAGCATGGAATTTTGATTTATTTTGCAAACATTTTGGTGCAGATAGTAAAAAAGGGAAATTACTCTAATTAATGCTAGGGGACTTAATTTGCTTTAAACTGATCTTTCTCATCTTAAACATTACATTTGGAAACAAGAGAGGCAAGGCCTTCAAGACTCACTTGTGATGCACTTTTTAAAAAAAATCCAAGCTTTTTATGTATTGAGTATAATTTCAAAATGTAATGTTTAAGATGAGAAAGATCAGTTTAAAGCAAACTAAGTCCCCTAGCATTAATCACACAGTAATTTCCCTTATTTTACTGTCTGCACCAAAATGTTTGCAATAAACAAAACTTCCATGCTTAGCAAAAGAAGTTCCTGTTTGAACAAAAAATGATAATAATGATAGATCTTTTGTTGGGTCAAATATCAAAGTGCCGAGTTTAGAGAGTATAAAAAATATAAATATAACAGTAAATGCATTATACTCAATACATAAAAAGCTTGGATTTTTTTAAAAAGTGTATCACAAGTGAGTCTTGAAGGCCTTGCCTCTCTTGTTTATTTTTTTGTGCCAATCCCAGAAGCGCAATATTGTTTTAAACAAGATGACTGGAAAGAACTGGATTTTTCCTATTTTTATGCCAAATTTGGTGTCAACTGACAAAGTAGTTGCAGAGAAAATGTCAATGTTAAAGTTTACCACGGACACACAGACACACACACAGACAACCGAACACCGGGTTAAAACATAGACTCACTTTGTTTACACAAGTGAGTCAACAAACAGAAAAGAAAAACATACTGACCACCCTGAGACAGAAGGATCTGGAGCAGTGCTAAGCTTTTGCCTCCTGGTGCCGCACAGAGGTCAAGAACTTTTTCTCCTGGTTGTACGTCAAGGGCAAGGACAGGCAGTATGGAGGAAGCATCCAGCAGATAGTAATCTTAACAACCCACCATACAGTAATGATGATAATAATAATATAATAAGGAAGTACTCTTTTATAGTGCTGTTCCCTCACAGAGAGGCTCACAGCACTTCACAAATTAAACATAACAAAAAAGAAACAACAGTTTTCAAGAAAATTCAAATAACAAATAATCACTCACGGTGCTCCACAAATCACATTTACAAAAGAGAAACAACAATCATAAGGAAAAGAATCAACCATAAAATAGTCACCATCTCTGCATCATGAACAGCACACACACACACACACACAATCACACTCATACACACGTACACATACACTCACAGCACCTCCACCAACACATATACACACAACATTGGAAAAAGTAGTACATCCCTAAAAAGTGTTGCATATTATCTGACTGAATACAAAGGCACACATCGCAGGTGTTCCTAAGCTAACCACCCGTTAAAATACACACAGACACACACACACATTGACATACAAACACACACACACACACACACATTCGACACACAAAAACACTCTGACACACCGACCACACACTGACAATGGCACACCGACCACACAAACCGGTTTCAAGCGCTTCTTTTCTGGCAGATATCAATCGGGATACAGATTTTACATGTTGTGGGCTAGCATAACACGATCATGGGATTTCATCAAAGATACATGGTTTATCTACCACCAGTTAGCAGATGACTTCTCAACGGACTGACAGCCGGAAACGAGGAACAATATGGTGTCCTGTTGGCTTCAGCTTTCATGGCCAATCAGCTATCCATTCTATTTTTAGATCAGTGGGTCAAGGCCAGTATCATTAAGGAGTGGTGTGCCTGCTTGAAGGGATGAGGAACTGTATCGGTGGCAAGAGAGTGTTTGACAATTTTCATAATTAGAGGCAAAAGACCATCTAGACACTGCTTAGAAAGGGATGTTGGGATGGGGTCAAGACAACAACACGTGGTAGGTGGTTCCATAATGAATTTATGGAGTTCATCCTCAGTCACAGGCTGGAACAGGAACAGTTTACGGCCATCATAGCAAGAGAAGATGGTACAGGATACACAAGTGTGTCCAGATTACTGCAAATTTGCTTGACCTTGTTAGAGAAAAAGTCACAGAGACAATATGGCAGCTCAGATTTGTGGTTGTTGGTGCAGAGAGGAGTGGCCGTATTTTGCCTGGGAGTTCATTTGAGGCAGCAAAGAGCTGCCTGCTAAAAGCACAAGCAAAAAGTTTGTCTTCAAAGCAAGCCAAACCTCATCCTTCAGCATTGTCACTGGAACTCAGAAGAAGAAAAAATAACAACAAATGAACAATAAATTATGGGCTCAATAGCCGAATGGTTAGAGCGTTGGACTTTCAATCTCAGGGTTCCAAGTTCAAATCTTGGTAACAGCACCTGGTGGGTAAAGGGTGGAGATTTTTTCCGATCTCCCAGGTCAACATATGTGCAGACCTGCTTGTGCCTGAACCCCCTTTATGTGTATACTCAAGCAGAAGATCAAATATGCACGTTAAAGAGCCTGTAATCCTTGTCAGTGTTTGGTGGGTTATGGAAACAAAAACATACCTAGCATGCACACCCTGGAAAACACAGTATGGCTGCCTACATGGCGGGGTAAAAACGGTCATACACATAAAAACCCACTCATGTATACGAGTGAACTTGGGAGTTGCATCCCGCGAATGATGAAGAAGAAGAATAAACACGAATGAAGAAATCTGCTGCACAGTGTGTTACTATCTTCAATGGATCCGTCTTAAATAAGATTAAAGCCTTTCAAGCCAGTGCCATACTTCATTAATAGTTTTGCTTTAGCCATCCATGAAAAATAAAATATTGTAATTCTTTTAAAAATCACTTAACAGAATAATCAACTTGAAGAAAATTAAAGTGATGTAAAGTAAAAACAGAAATTTCATGCTTATCTGCCATTCAAAAAAATTGATTCTGGCAAGGGAGAACATTCTTCGGGGGGCTAGGGTTTAAATCAGAAAAGTGGCCAGTTTCACTCGGGTTCCAATGCAATTAACTGGATGCAACGGAATGATATATCTTGACAAAAGTATTGATTTTCATTTTGACTATTTTTTTGTTTTTTTTTTTTTGGTAATTGTACAATACAAATCCAACACATCAATCTGCCAAGACAGATGCAATCCTCCACTGTTGACAAATTCAAACTAGTCATACTCAAACTACCAAAACTAATCAAACTCCACACTTACATACAGTACAACACACAGAGTTTCAGTTTGAAGAAGATGTGAAGGACTGATCCATATACACTGCTGTTAGGAAAAAAATAGAAGGAACAGAAGACTGACCTTTGCATAAACTCAATGTATTCATCAGGTCTTGAGACACACACACACACACACATATAAATATATTCATGTATAATGCACATGAATCCCCAGAAAGACAACAGCATGCACAGCTACACTGATTTTTACTAGTAACATATGCATGCATAAAAATGCAATGGTACAAAAAGTCAAGTATATTTTCACACAAGGTGTCACGATAGATGATGTTTGTAATTTGTACGCACTGCACATTCAAGTATATACTGTTAGTGTTACAGACAAATGAAGCATTCACATAAAAAAAGTTTTGAACTGGAGGCACACAACTGGTTTACATATTCACTCAAAAATTGAGACAAACCACTGGCCATAAACTTTAATATTTCTCTATCAAATAAAATGTTGCTTTTTTTTTTTTTTTAAAGGGGGGCAGGGGGAGGTGACACATCCTTACAAAACCAACCAAAATAAAACCACAAAGCTAAATGTAAACAAGTATAATAGTTATTTAATAATCAACATTACCATAATGTACAAGTGTACTCAATTAAAATTACTCACTCAACAAATGTGATTTATCAGCCAATGGCTTCGGGAAATCTGACAGATCTCCAGGTGGAAATGCTATCATCTTCAAAGACTTGGGAAGCAGCTGAAACTGGCCAGGCATGATGGGCACAGACACAACATTTTCATGGTACACACTTTGGGAATATTCCTGCAAGCGAAGCTCCTCCTTTTCTGAAAACACCTGTTCTGTGGGCATAAAGTATTCCAAATCTGCACTGCATTTTACAGCGTCTGGTGTTAATAAGTTCTTAATGTCATCAACATGATGAAAGCTTTTGTCACTTTCTTTCTGTTCTAGTGCACCCAACTGTGTTGTAGGAACCAGAAAGGCTGGAAAGCTTTTCTGATTACTCTCAACCACAGGGCTTAGATTTGATAATGTTCCTGCTTCTGATAACTGAATTTCACCAGCACTGTTTTTATCTTCTTCTTGGCTAATCTCAGCCCCATCACCACAACACTGTCCAAAACTCTGATTCCTTTTATCTACTGATGTATTGCTAGATACTTTCATGGGTGCAGTATTTTTTCCATGACCCTTTCTGATCTGATGGATGTTTACTGCTTCTTGAATCAAGTCTTGGGCTCCCTGCTCCATCAACAGCTGCACAGAAGATTCTGAATCACTGGCATTATTAATAATGGCAGCATATTTTGGCAGTGACAATAATGATATCCTGACTGATGGCCATTGGGACCCGAACATGGATTTGTAGAAGGCATCAAAGTGTTCAAGTGCAAGTTCTGGCGGTGGTTTGCTTGGGAAGTTGACAGCCTGTAACAGATAACAGAACAGAAATTCAATAAGAATAGGAGATAACCTAAAATGAACCCTAATCTACAAATTGCTTTAGTTTGAAGAACATAAACTTCAATTAGAAGATGAAAACAAAGGATTTCTAAGCATCTGAAAATGGCACTTTCTTAAGCATCTCTTTAAAATAACATGTCAGTTTCATACTGCGAAGATCCCTTCCTTCTATTAAGAAAGGGTGAATACCGTAGTCGCACCTTCTCGCCACGTTAATGTGGGTGTTTCCTCAGGGGGACACGGTGCAGGTTGTTTCAACCAACGCGGCACGGGAGCGAGTAACTGGCGCTATATCAAAACTAGATCTCGGCCTCTCCAATCAAGGAAAGCCGCAGCTAGACCAGTCTAGCATGGAGAGGGATGGGCTCCGCCATGCTTTTCTGCCCAAGACTCACCGCATGAATGACGACCACTACTCAACCCATACCGGCTCGGTCGTCGCCCGGGTCAACAAGGACCGCGCCTTCCATTGCAAACCAGGGTGGAGGTGACAAATGTGCTACTGGTGGACCACACAACAACAAGCTCCGGGCCAGGAACAACATCTCTATTGGCACGTGGAATGTCAGAACACTAAGGACGCCAGGAAAATTGGAAGAACTGACACATGCAATGAACAAATATCGCTGGCATATCCTAGGACTCTGTGAAACACGATGGAAAAACATTGGTGAAATACCCACACTTGAAGGCCACAGACTATTTTACAGTGGTAGAGAGGACAAACACGAACATGGAGTAGGGTTCCTGATCCACAAAGACATTGTTAACACTGTCATGGGCTGCCGACCAATATCCAGCAGGCTCACTACCATCCGCCTGAGGGCATCCCCATTCAACATCACCATCATACAAGCATATGCTCCAACATCTGATCACAGCGATGATGAAGTTGAGGAGTTCTACGAACAACTACAAGAAACCCTTGATCAGACACCAAAGAAAGACATCATAGTAGTACAAGGTGACTGGAACGCCAAGATCGGAGAAGACTCCTACAACACCTGGAAGGGCACATGTGGACGATATGGTAACAACGCTACAAATGAAAGAGGTTTGAGACTCCTGGAATTTGCCTGCTTCAACAACCTGAAGATAACAAACACATTTGGACCACACAAAGCATCCAGAAGATGGACATGGCACAGCCCTGGAGGAGATCACCACAACCAAATAGACTACATCATGGTAAAGAAGCGTTTCCAGTCTAGCGTGAACATTGCCAAGACAAGAAGTTTCCCAGGAGCTGACATTGCAAGTGACCACGACTTGGTAATGATGACCTTCAAACTCCAACTGAAGAAAACAAAGAAACAAAGCTTCTCAAGACTGAAGTTCGACCTGGAAAAATTGAAAGATCCTGAAGTACAAGAGGCATTCCAAGCCATGACTGGTGGGAAATTCGCGCCACTCATCACTCTCGATGCAGATGACGCCGACCTGGATACACTCGTAAGCGACTTCAACGCAGCTGTAACTGAAACAGCCCAAACAACTCTTGGAAAACAACGCATCAAAAAGAAGCCCTGGGTCACGGACGACATCCTACAGCTGTGTGACAAACGTAGAGACCTGAAAAAGAAAAAGAATGAAGAAGAAGGGGCAAAACAGTACAAAGCAGTTAACACCGAAATCAAGAGAAGCATGAAGAAGGCAAGGGAGAATTGGATTGAAGGAAAATGCCAGGACATAGAGGAAAACCTGACAAGAAACAACAGCAAGAAAGCCTACCAAGTTGTGAAAGAACTTACCAACACAAGGCAAGGTAGAACTATGTCCAACATCCAGACCAAGGATGGAAAATGTCTAACAGAAGAACAAGACATCCTAAAGCGATGGACAGAATACTGCTCAGAGCTATACAACATACAGACCACAGGTGATCCAACAATACTGAATGTTCCACCAGCCACTGATAACAGTAATCACCCCATACTCCGTGAAGAAATAGAGGCAGCAATAGCATCGCTGAAAAAAGGGAAATCGGCAGGAGTGGACAACATCCCATCAGAACTGGTCCAAGCAGGGGGTGAAGTTATGATAGATGTGCTACTGAAAATCTGCAACAAGATCTGGCAAACAGGGGAATGGCCCACACCGTGGACACAATCACTGATCATCACCCTTCCCAAAAAGGGCGATCTCCAGCAGTGTCAAAACTACCGCACCATCAGCCTGATTAGTCATCCCAGCAAAGTCATGTTGAAGATCCTGCTTAACAGACTGAAACCACAAGCAGAAAACATCACTGCTGAAGAACAGGCAGGTTTCAGACCAGGAAGGAGCACAACTGAACAAATCTTCAACTTGAGGTTGCTATGTGAGAGGTACCATCAACACCAACAAGACCTCTACCACGTCTTCATTGATTTTAAGAAGGCATTTGACATGGTCTGGCATGCAGCTTTGTGGGCTACCATGAATCTGTACAACATCAACGCCAACCTGATCAGACTGATACAGCACCTCTATGACAAAGCCACCAGCGCCGTCTACCTCAACAATAGCATCGGGGACTGGTTCAGAACCACAGTCGATGTGAGACAAGGCTGTCTACTCTCCCCAACACTCTTCAACATCTTCTTAGAAAGAATAATGACTGACGCACTGGAAGAGCATGTAGGAACAGTCAGCATAGGCGGCAGAACAATCACAAACCTACGTTTTGCCGACGACATTGATGGACTGGCTGGAAAAGAAGAAGAACTGGCAAGCCTGGTCAAACATCTAGACAAAGCCTCCACATCGTATGGAAAGCAAATCAGTGCGGAGAAAACCAAACTGATGACTAACAACACCAACGGCATCAGCATTGACATCAAAGTCAACGACGAAAAGCTTAAAACAGTCCACAGCTTCAAATATCTGGGAGCAATCGTGTCAGATGAAGGATCTAAACCAGAAGTACTCTCGAGAATTGCCCAAACAACAACGGCACTCAACAAGCTGAACACCATCTGGAACAACAAAAACATCGCTCTCAGCTCAAAAATCAGACTGATGCGTTCCCTGGTTATATCAATATTGCTCTACGCCTGCGAGACTTGGACCCTGACTGCAGACATCGAGAGAAGAATCCAAGCTGTCAAGATGAGATGCTTTCGTAGACTACTTGGCATCTCCTACAGAGACCACATCACTAACACGGAAGTGAAGAACAGAATCAAGCAGAGTATTGGACCCTACGAAGACCTTCTGTCCATAGTGAAAAAACGCAAACTTAGGTGGTATGGACACATCTCCCGATCATCTGGTCTTGCCAAAACGTTCCTGCAAGGCACCGTACAAGGAGGCAGAAGGAGAGGACAGCAGAAGAAGAGATGGGAAGACAACATCCGGGGGTGGACAGGCTTGACGCTCGGTGACGCCCTGAGGAAATCAGAAAACCGTGAAGAGTGGAGAGGGGTGGTGGCCAGGTCAGCAGCGGTGCCCCAACGGTCTGAACCCAGACTACGGGAGAGGTGAAGGTGAAGGTGAAGGTGAAGTTCATACTAGAAGTGGAACAAATTTTGTTCATTTTCCATTTTGTTTAACAAAAAATTAAGACATTGGGGAACCCTATTAAATTAAACTGCCATTCACTACAGTGTTCTAATGTACTTCTAAACAATCCAGAAAATCTGACAATTCCCTTCTCATGAATCAGTTCTTTTTTTTGCGAAACCAAGCCCAATCGATTTAAACAAAAGCAAACACAAGGCAGGCCAACTGATGCATACAAAAGGTTACATAACAGTAACACTCATGTACACAGACAAATCTCCAAATTGTCATTAAATAACAATCTTTCATTCAATATCTTAATTATCTAATGAAGGGGTGCAAAGAAATTCAGTTTCATACCATCATAAATAAGAAAGTGAAACTGCAAGTGAAAAACTAATGATCAATTCACACACAAAATGTATGGTGGACATGGAACCTGTGAAGTTGTATCTTCTTTCTGTATGTATGGTGGACACGAAACTTGTGAAGTTGTATCTTATTGAGTTCTTCTCCCTTAACTGTGAAGAGTCACTAGGGTGCTGCACAGAAGAACTGTCCACCAAATTCCAAAGTCCTGTGTCAATGCAAATGGTTTTCTTGACTACATGTATCTACTTCCCTCAATAGTTCCTTGGATGTTTGTTTTAGCAAGGCCAGGGATCTTGTTACCATGGCCATACCAGCATTAATGTTCTTTTCTTTGCCATGTCAGTTGATCATATGGTCCAATGTGCTGTGAGATAGTTTGGTGCACTTGATCAATGTTGATGTGATCAGTGTATGCAAAGTGAGAGCTTAAAGGTTTCTCCACTGCTACAGGAATTCATCTACAGCCCAGTCTTATGTGAAGGACTATGACTCTCAAACTGGTGCTTAGTGCTGCAGCCTTGGGGTTAGTTGGCCTTTGGGACCCATCCCAATCCCACCTGTCCTAAAATTCTCTTGGCCGAGAAAGTGGGGATGTAACTTGGGCAAGCCACTCTCCACTGTTATCAAATTCTAGCCCAGATAGTTAGGACAGCAGTTGCTTCCTCTGCTGTTATGATCGCCATAGTCGGACATGACTATCATACATATCTGATGTGATGTATCTGGCAAAGATGCCTCATTTCCACTGCTTGAATTCTTTCCAAATCCACCATGAGCTTCTTATGCCTGCTATGCATGTTGCAAAGCATGTAGTTTTATTGGGCAGAATGACAAACATGTTCTTTGGAGGGGCCTTAAAGAGTCAAACGTTATACAACTACAAGTCATAAGTTTTTCACACTCTATCCTTCCTTCCTTGGGGTGACCACAATCATTTGTTGATTATTATGTCTTTAAGAGGGGGATCTGCATGCAGAAGCACAAATTCCATCCCTAAAAAAATTGAGGACTCTTATTTTGCTGTATCTAAGCTAGACCACTCTGGCTAGTGAAGCGTTCCCTGAGGGTAAACCCCGACTGGCACATCTCCAGCCCATCTTTTACCACTACAGCTGAACTGTAGCCACTTATAACAAATTGCTGAGGACATTTAAAACTGCTTCATTACATCAGACTTTCATTACATCAGATGTGCCTCATAACAAATTTCTATCACAGTATCAGGATGCTTCATTATATCCGGTGTGTCGTGTTTCTTTCTCTCACACACACACACACGTGCATGCCCGCATACATGGGCATCAAGCTCATTTCCTAGGCTGTTACATACTTCAATAAAGAATATTTCTAAAAATTTCTTTCCAAAATATGGCTGTAAATTAGTGTAAACAGATTACATAGGCTTATATTGCAATTTGAAGGCTTATAATAATATACATCAATAAGTAAAAAAATAGAAACAAAATTCACTGTATTATTCTGAAGACTTCAGAAGAAATTGGGTGGACTGGGCAATTACCAATCACAAACAGAACTTTGCTATTTTCTGCAGCTAATTTTTGGTTAAAGCTCAACAACCAGTCCTTGAAAAGGGTGGTGTCCATGCAAGCTTTCCTATTAGCTCTGTATCTGACAGGGACACATTTTGTTCCCCAAAAGCACTGTGGCTTTTCAAACTTGCCAAAAGTGAGCAGTGGCATTTATTGATACCATCCATACTGGCACAAATCATAACTGTAAGTGTAATGCGTTCCTTTGACTTTTTCCCTACGCAGCATTTGTTTGCTTTAACCAGTTTAGTGTCAGAGAATTTTATTAAAAAAAAGTGCTCTCCCCTTGCCAGGGAATTTTGAGAATTCATGGATAATTTTTTATATATTTAAAAAATTTTTTAATATAGCACATAAATTATATGAGATACAGAACAAAAGTAAATGTTTTTTCCGAACAAAAATGAATGTGGATTCTAAATCCTGTGTAACAAGCCGAACTCTATCCCTGGCTGGTTCTTACCCCTGGCAAGAAGTAGCCTAGGCTACTTTCTACCCCGGGTTTGAACCAGCCTAGGCCTTTATTTTTTTACCCCTCCTGGCTGGAATATACCCCCTGTCTACACTTGCTCACCCAACCAGTCTGTATCACATTAACATAAATGATGATAATGATGATGGTGATGATGATGATCATAATAATAATAATAATAATAATGGGAATTTATATAACTCCTTCTAATGCTCAAGCCACTTTGCAATTGATGCAAAAAAGTGATGTGATGATGTTCATCAAAAAAGTGTTGTGATGATATCAGTTCATCCTTCAGATTCGAAGATGACCATGGCTTCAAGAGTTAGATGGAAGATCAGTGGCTGTGGGTCCAGAGGTGACTGGTGAGGCCAAACAGGGACCTGAAGTCTCTCCCACAAGTGGGACACAAGTGATTGGGTGCTGTTGTGGCAGTGGATGCTGCTTGGGCACAACACGCTTTCGTTGCGCTTCGGTGATGCGCCTAGCTTCAGCTGCATGGGCTCCTGTGGTGATCTTGCAGCACCAAGCTGGTCAGTCCAATGCAAATGTCTCCCAAGTGTTTATGTCGATGCCCAGGACTTTGAGGGACACTTTGAGACTGTCTCTGTAGCTTTTTTTCTTCCTTCCAACTGAGCGCTTGTTCTGACACAGTTTTCTGTACAGCAGCTGCTTTGACATTTGGCTGTCTGGCATTCTGACCACATGTCCAGCCCACCTGGCTTGGGCTTTCTGCAGGAGGGTATAGACACTGCAGAGGCCAGCTTGTTCCAGGACTTCCGTGTCAGGAACTTTGTCCTGCCACCTGATGTGGAGGAGTCTACAGATACAGCTCAGGTGGAAGTGGTTGAGCTCTTTGGCGTGTCTGCTGTAGACAGTCCAGGTCTCGCTGGTGTAAAGGAGGCTGGTAAGGACCACTGCACAGTAGACCTTCAGCTTGGTGGTAGAGGTGAGTTGTCTCCACTCCAAGTCATTCTCACAGAGTCTCCCGAAGGTGGCGCTGACTTAGGCAATCCTGTTTTTGACCTTAGTGTCTATGTTCACACACACAGACAAATACACCCCCACCCCCACACAGACACACACGTATGTCCTTCATGTGCCATGCCATGCCCACTCACATCATGCTCACTTTCAGACAACATCAGAGAGGTCAACGGTGACCTAGTTGGCATGCAGTGCAGGGGAGCATGTCTTTGTTTCCCCAGGTCTAAGTTCTCCCAGGTCTACATTCCCCTAGGTCTAAGTTTCCCCAGGTCTATGTTCCCCCACTGCTGACCATTGTTGACCACAGATCAAGAGTGCTCAGACTGCATTATGTTGTTGCATTTGTGCATTATGTCTTTGAAGATGTTTGACTGCTGCATGATCACTACTGACCACTATCAGAGTTCAGCTTGCATCACTTTGTATGCAATATTGGAACGTTTTAGCAGGATTTCACTATACTGTTGGCCATTACTGACCGTTTCTTGCTACTGCTGACCACTACATCAAAATCTTCAGACTGCTTTGTTTTGTCACATTTGTGCATTTTCAAGACATCCTGGTTTTTTGTTTTGGATTTTATTAACTGCAAACTGACCACTGCTGACCACTGACCACCACTGACCGTTGCTGACCACTGCTGATTACTGACAACCACTACCCAGTGTCCACCACTTACCACTACTAACCACTACAGTCCACTGACTACTACTGCTCACCGCTATCCACTGCCGCCCATCACTGACCGCTGACTACTGCTGATCACCGCTAACTACTGACCACTGCTGGCCACCATATACTGACCACTAACCATTATTGACCACTGATGACAACCATTGACCACTGACTAATGCTGACCACCACTGACCACTGCTGAGCAATACTGACCACTACTGACAGCTGGCCACCACTGACCACCACTGACTACTAGCACTATTGATCACTTACAACCGCGAACCACTGACCGACCAGAACCAACCACTAACCACTATATACTGACCACTTACGACTATTGACCTCTGACCACTACTAATCACTTCTGACCACTGACTACTTCTGACAACTGACCACCGCTGCCCAGCACTGCCAACTGCTGACCATCACTGACCACTGACATCACTGTCCACTAATAACCACCGTTGCCCATTACTGACCACTGACTACAATCACAGAGCACCACTGAACATCATTTACCACCACTGAGAACCATTTACCACTATATACGGACGACTACTGACCAACATTAACTGCAGACAACTACTGACCACTGCTGACCACTACAGATCACTGACCACTACCGACTACTGTTGAACATGACTGACCACTACTGACCGCCACAGACCACCACTGTCTCGTGACCACCGCCGACCACCATGGACCACTGACCACCACTGAACACTGCTGACCACTGACTACTGCTGACAAGCACACAAAAGTGTATGTGTGATTAAACAAACATATGTTTAGGGGAACATAGATTTGGGGGGATACAGACCTGGGGGAACATAGACTTGGAGTAATTTAGATCTGGGGGAACACAGACCTACCAAAAAGGTTTTGGGGGAACATAGACCTGGGGGAATACAGACCGGGAGAACAAAGACCTGGGGGAACAAAGACCCAGAAAACATAAATTTAGGGGAACACAGATCCCTGGGAACATAGACCTGGATGAACATAGTCCTGTAAGAACTTGTAGCTGGCTGAAGGAAAATTTTGGGGAACATACACCTGGGGGAACATAAAGCTGACTCCCCAAATTATCTCTGTGTGTGTGTGTGTGTGTGTGTGTGTGCGTGTGCGTGTGTGAATCAGAATTAGAATCAGAATCAGATTCATATTTATTTGTCATGAAAACCATGAATTAAAGGTTTATAAACACAACAACAAGAGAGGCAAGGCCTTCAAGACTCACTTGTGAAATGAAATGAAATGAAATTATGGTGCTTAGAGCCTCGCCGACCACTAAGGCCATCTCAAGGCTATTGCCGCGTCAATTACTACTACAAGGCTAAAAAAAACAACCAATTAAAACGAGTCACCACTTCAAACTTTCCACTCCAAAGTTAAAAAAAAACTTCCATAGTTTAAAACCTTCAAATCTGGTTAAAAAGGTTCACTTCTTTTAAGAAGTCCATCAGCGCCCACGGAGGGACATCACGAAACAAAGTCTTCAAAGAAACCGCCGTGTAATGTCTGCGTCTAACGTCATGCAGATCCCAACAGTCAAGGAGCACGTGTTTCACGGTGAGAGGCTCGTCACAGGGAACGCATCGAGGGGCCTCCTCCCCCTTCAACAAGTAAGAATGAGTAAAAAAAGTGTGCCCCGTACGCAGTCTGCACAGCACAGATTCCTCCTTTCTGTTCTTCACCCCCGAAGGGAGGGACTCTTTTAGGTCCGGACGGATCTGGAAGAGCTTGTTGTCCGTCTGGGTGTTCCACTTCTCTTGCCAAAGATCCTTAACGTAAGTATTGACCTTCCGCTTCATGTCTGTATAGGGTACCAAGGATCTGGACAATTCTTTCTTTACAGCGTTCCTGGCCAGCAGGTCCGCCCTTTCGTTACCACGAATGCCAACATGTCCGGGAACCCAGGCCAACACAACCTCGTATCCTTTCTTTGTTGCGAGAGTAAAAGTTTCATAAAATTCCAGCAGTTTGGGATGAGTGATATTCCTGCAGGCGATCGCCTCCAGGGCTGACAAGGAGTCGGAAAAGATCATGAATCTCTTCTGTTTGGAAGAGAGAACCATTTTTAACCCCAGGACCAGTGCGGTCAGTTCCGCGGTGTATACCGAGCTGTCAGACAGGATGTGTTCCGTTGAGGGCCGGTCAGGAAAGGCGGGACAGAACGCAGATGCGGCGACTCCGTCCTCTGACTTGGAACCGTCAGTGAAGATGCCTTGAAAAGTGGGGAATTTGTGGCACAGTTCCGAAAAGTAAGTTCTGTAGGCCAGAGAACTGGTGGTGTCCTTACGGTACGAGGCCAGATCGAATCGGACCTCAGGTGTTGTAAAGGTCCACGGGGGGCTGTCAGGGAACTTAGAGAAATCTGAGATGCCACCGACATCCAGATCGGCATTTTCCAAGTGCGGCTGAATGCGGAGTCCGAGAGGAGGTATGCAGTTTGGGTTGTCTGTAAATTTCTTATCGAAAGGGTTGTTGAATACAGCGTCGTAAGCAGGGTTTGTAGGTTCCGAAAACAATTTCAAATAATAGTTCAGGGTCAGCTTCAGTCTGCGGTTGGAAAGAGGCGGTTCCCCCGCCTCTGCGTACAGGCTGTGCACAGGGGTGGTGCGGAAAGCACCTAAGCTGAGACGGAGCCCTTGGTGGTGTACAGGGTCCAACAGTTTCAGGTAGGACGGTCTGGCCGAGCCGTATACAACACTTCCATAATCCAGTTTGGACCGGACCAGGGCTCTGTAGAGGTGCAAGAGAGTCCTCTTATCAGCACCCCAGTTCGTGTGTGCCACAACTCGGATGATGTTCAGGGCTTTTAGGCAAGATATTTTCAGCTGTTTAATGTGGCTGAGAAAATTCAGCTTCTGATCGAAGACGACCCCTAGAAATCTGGCTTCCTTGACCGCCGGGATGGTGGATGTTCCCAGACGGATTTCAGGGTCCTGATAGAATTGGCGAAAATTATGAAAGTGGATGCATTCAGTTTTGGAGGACGAAAATGTGAAGCCATTCTCCTCTGCCCAACACTGGATTTTGTTGACGCAGAGCTGAAGCCGTCACTGGATGCTGGCGTACGTGCTGCCGGTTGCATATAAGGCAAAATCATCCACGAACAGCGAGCTGTCCGATCCTTTCTGAACGGATTGAACGATGTCATTAATTTTGATGCTGAACAGAGCTGGCGACAGGATGCTCCCCTGCGGGACACCCAGCTCCTGCTCGTGAATGTCGGACAGGGTGGTGCCGACTCTCACCTGGAATTGTCTGTCTTGTAAAAAATTGTGGATAAACTGAGGCAGGTGTCCTCGGAAGCCGAGCTTGTGCAAGTCGGAAAGAATACCAAATTTCCACGTGGTATCGTAAGCTTTCTCCAGGTCAAAAAATATGGCCACCACATGTTGTTTGTTGACGAAAGCATTTCTTATCGTGGTTTCCAGACGAACCAGATGGTCAACGGTAGAGCGATGCTTGCGGAAACCGCACTGTTCTTTCGCCAGAAGGCCGTCGGTCTCTAGTTTCCACATCAGTCTACCGTTGACCATCTTCTCCATCAGTTTGCAGACGCAGCTGGTCAGTGCAATTAGGCGGTAGTTGGAGGGGTTCGAGGGGTCTTTTCCCGGTTTCGGCAGCGGGATTATGAGGGCTTTCCGCCAGGAGGGTGGAAAGAAGCCTGTGACCCAGATGTGGTTATAAACTTTAAGCAGGGTGTCCAGACAGGTTTGGGGAAGGTGCTTTAGGAGTTTATAATGGACCTCGTCCATTCCTGGACAGGAATCCGTACAGGTCTGAAGGGCAGATTTAAGTTCGTTCATTGTGAAAGGAAGGTTGTAATTCTCTGTGTTGTCGGAAAAGAAGTTACATGGTGTTTTTTCTGACAGGTTTTTGGTTTTAAGAAAGCGAGCAGATTTGTTAGCAGATCTCGAGTTCTGTTCTATTGTGGAGGCAAGCAAATTGGCAACTGCTTTCTTCTCTGTGACCAGAGCGTCTGAAAGTTTAAGATGGTGGAAGGTCGGGCATGCGTTTTTGCCCTTAATTCTTTTTAAAACCCTCCACACTTTCTTCTTGGGTGTGTTGGAGGTTAAGGAAGAGCAGAAATCTCTCCATGACTTCCTGTGGCTCTTTTTAAAAACATACCTGGCTTTCGCCCTCAGCTGTTGATGGGTTCGAACGCTATCGGACTCCGGTCTCCGAAAGACGCGTCGCTGCGCTCTCTTCCGAGACTTGCGGGCCTCCCGACATTCCGCGTTGAACCAGGGCGTTCTAGGGACCTGAGGCTTGCGATGGGACTGCTGCTTTGGCGCAATCTAAAACGATCCGAGTCAGAGCGTCAGCAGGGTCCTTGCTTTTCAATACTGTTTCTTCCTGCAGCTCCGCTCTTATCTTGGTGGTAAAAAAACTCCAGTCTGCTTTGTCGTAGTACAGGCGGTCAGGCAGAGAGTCACCTTCTCCATCTGTGGGGCGGAGGACGACAGGAAAGTGGTCACTCCCGTGCAGATCGTCGTGCACTTTCCACTCGTAGTCCAGGACCAACGATGGATCGCAGACCGACAGATCTAAACACGAGAGCTTTCCAGAGGACAGATGCAGGTAAGTGGGAGACTTGTCGTTAAGACAGCACAAGTCCATGTCAGAGAGAAGGTTTTCTAAGAGAAGACCTCGGGCTGATGTCATCTCACTTCCCCAGAGCGGGGAGTGTCCGTTGAAGTCGCCCAACAGTAAAAACGGACGTGGGAGCTGGTCGACCAGGTTCATGAGGTCCTGCCTCAGAACACGGACGGAAGGGGGAAGGTAGAGAGAGCAGACAGTGATGGTTTTCTCGAGCGTGACTCTGACTGCCACCGCCTGTAAAGGGGTGCTTAAAAGAACTGTACTGTATAAAAGGGGCTTTCGAATAAAAAGAGCGACACCTCCCGTCAACCCCTCTTGCTTCGGTTGAGCGGGTTTAAATACGGAGTTAAAACCAGAGAGAGATAAAACCTTGCCATCTCTTTGCAGAGTCTCCTGCAGTGCCAGCACTGAAGGTTTCAAAGCACGACAAAGCAGCTGGAGTTCCTGGAAGTTGGCATAGAATCCCCGGATATTCCAGTGGATCACTGCCATTAAAAAGGTTTTTAAAAAAAATAAAATAAAGCAGCAGCCTATTCCATTGCTACCCCCTGCTCCTCCACTTGCGGTGGCTCAAGGTCCGCCAGGATGGAGTATTTGTTTTTTGACATAAATTTTTCGGATTCCGACCGGGTCGGAATATCCACCACCTCGGCCCCTCCCAATCCCGCCGTGGCCGCAACCCTCCCCTCCTTGAGTTTTGGAGGTACGGGGGGCTTCCGGCCACTTCCGCCAGCCCGAGGGCCAGGCAGACGAGAGGCGGGGCGAGGGGGGCCGGGGGGTGGGGTGGGGCGGGAGGCGGACAACGTGCCTCCGCCCGAGGCTTTTCTCTCCCGCCCAGCAGCCCCTGAGGACTGCCGCGCAGGATGGGAAGGGGTGGACACAGCGCCTCCACCCAAGGCCAACGGTTCCGACGAGGCGGTTAAGTCGTCCGTCTGCGTTCCTGTGGACGTCGTCTGGACCGCGACGTCCACCGTCCTGGATCTGACGACAGAGGCATACGACGCCTTAGGCGACGCGGCCTCCACCTGTTTCCTTGCCTCAAAGAAGGAAATTTTCTGTTCTGTCTTGACTTTCTGGATTTGTTTTTCTTTCTTCCAGGCGGGGCAGTCCTTCGATGAGGACGGGTGGCCACCTCCGCAGTTCGCACACAGGGCTGCACTGACGCAATCGCCCTGGTGCGCCGCCTTCGAACAGGTGCCACACGCCTCTTCCTCCTTACATCGGTCTCTCACGTGTCCGAATTTCTGACACTTAAAGCATCTCAGAGGGGACGGTACGTACAGGCTGACATTAACTAGCAGGTATCCGACCCGAATGTCCTTGGGGACATCCGGGCAGCAGAAGGTGAGGAAGAAAGTGTTGGTCGGGACTCTGTCCGACCCCTTCCTCACCGTCACCCTGTACACATCGGTCACTCCCTGAGAGGACAGCTCGCTCTTAATCTCGGCCTCAGACACACCTTTCAACTCCGGGCATCTGATGACTCCCTTTGAGCAGTTGAGACCTTTGTGAGGGGTAATCTTCACCGCCCTATCCACGAAAGTGGTCGCCTTGAGAAGGAGCTGTGTCTGCCTTTTGGATTCTGTCTGCACTAAAAACGCTCCGCTCCTCAGCCTCTTGATGGATCTGAGCGATCCTGCCAGACACTGAAAGCCCTTCTGGACAGCGAAGGGGCTGAGAGCCGACAAGGGCTTGTCGTCATCAGCGCCCTCCATCACTAGCCACGATGGCCAAAAACCAGAGGTCTCAACGACCTCCGACTCAGAGTCTGAGTCGTCCGTTCCCTGTCGTCGTCTTTTTCCGAGTTTGGGGGGGGGTGTTTGTTTAGGATTCATGTTGAAAAAAAAAAGTGAATTCATCCCTCCCTTACCCACCCACCATGGGGTCCAACTTAGGGGCCAGGGTCAAGGGAACACCAGCTTGACCCCTTCCAGGTTTCGGGAGGGATATACAACCAGCAGCCCAGCTCCAACGTGCTCCCCCCCGATCATGCCCAGCTCCCGGGGACAGAGAGCCGAGCACTATGGGGGTTACCTTCGTCAGCCACTAAACTGCCAGTCTTGACCCAGCCCCACGAAGGGGTAGCCGATTGACACACACGGGCCAATGTGTGCCGCCTGTCTTAGGAGAGGTCCGAGCCAAAGGGATGTGTTGAGAGCAGCGTGCTCTCTCAATCCCCAGGATCTCATTCCCCTCCATCACAGGTCGCGCCGCACGGCAAACACGGCGGGCCTAAAGAAGGCCGCAGAGAAAAAAAGAATGTGGAAAAGAAGGCTTGATGGGGAGCTGAGGACAGAAAAGAGGCGGTAAAAAGAAGAACAAAGAATAGCGAAAGGGACAGTGGGTCACGTTTAGTTTGGGCCTCACTCACGACCTGTTCGGCATGGGAAGCCCTATCAGGGGCATCAGTACAAAAACCACCACTTATTCAGCCCGAACAGCTACGATGGCTATGTAGGCTGTCAATTAAGACCTGGGACCAGAGCACCAAACCCCAAGAAGCACTGATGCCCCCACCGACATAGCTCGCTCGATCACTGGCCACTAAGCCTCCCGACCACGACAAGGTAGTGACCCTCCCGGGAGAGGGTCAAGAGAACACTAGCCTGACCCCCTCCAGGTTTCACTTGTGACATGCACTTATTACAACAACTGAATCAAAACACACAAAAAATCAATTGCAAAACAAAAGTCATGTGCATCTCCCAACATAGAAAATATAGACCACACAAAGTTGTGTTGGATTTCACATTGTTTATCTTTTTTTTTTCACTTTTTTTTCTCAAAATTATAGTCACAAAGGAAAAAAAATCATTTCTAACTCACACTTGCTTTTGTTTAAATGAAAGAGGAAATGCACTTAAGTGTGACCAACATACAGACACACACAAGATAGGTAATAAAGTTAAGTTACATTTTATACATGTATAATATATAAGATGTAACTGAACTATTTGTTTAACTATTATGTAATGCATTATAAGCTTAATCATAGAGAAAACAATTAATATAATGTGAAAAACTCAATATGGGTATTAACAATATGCCTGTGTGCTTTATGATTACAATTAGTATTAGAAAAAAATACATTCACAACACATTTTCATCATATTACAGAATTTTGTGATAACCCTGATTCAGTAAGACCCAACACACACACACATATAATTACTTCATAATCTAGACCATTTTTTAAAACAGTCGCTCTTTTTCTGATGTAAACTTCAAAGTCTTATATACATGTATTTGTTTATGCAGCTGCATTACATGCTCACACATGAAAATAAAAATTCAAATGATAAATATAGGTCAGTTACATTTTATACATGTATTTATATAAATACATAAGATGTAACTGAACAGTGAGCTTTTTACTATGTATGAAAAACAAGAACTGTTAATTACATAATTATAAGCTTATAATTGTTGAGAAAAAGTGTAATACAGTGTGAAAAAATAAATATAGATATTAACAATGGGCATGCCTATGTGTTTCAAATGATTGTTCAAACTCAAATTTGCTTTAAAAATAAATATAAATATTAACAATGTGCATGGCTATTTGATTCAAATGATTGTTCAAACTCAAATTTGTTTTTTGTTTAAGTGAAAAAGGATTGAACTTCATATCAGAAATAAAGTTCAGTTACATTCCATACACAAGATACATGGTTCAACCCCCCCCCCACCCCACCCCACCGGAATGGTTCAGCCAGGCCTGGGTCTGTTTCCCAGCAGTCTGAAATCAGTTATGTAAACTGCTATCAGTCATACTATATTATTATTACAGAACCTCACACACACACACACACAGATACACATATGTGAACACGACAAACAACTCTTTCATTTAATAAATATCTATGTATCTTCATGTATAAAGATTTTTTTCTTGTAATCTCTCTCTCTCTCTCTCTATGTGTGTGTTATGCACATTATTCAGTATAATTCATTCCACATTTGAATCTATTCTGTGTTCAAAACATGTGAACACACACACATATATATAAACACAACAAAGTTTCATTTATCATGTATCTATTATCCTCATGAATAAAGAACTTTATCTTGTAATCTCTGTCTGTCTCTTTCTCATACACATCTAATTCAGTAAATACTTTCCACATTTGAATCTATTTTGTTACAGAACCTCTCTCTCTCTCTCTCTCTCACACACATAGACACACACATATCAGCACAACAAACAACTCTTTCATTTAATAAATATTTATGTATTCTCATGAATAAAGATTTCTCTCTCTCTCTCTCTCTGGAACTTCTTTTGCAAAGCAAGGAAGTTATATTTATTTTGCAAGTCTTTGGTGCAGATAGTAAAAAGGGGAAATTAATCTGTAATTAATACCTATGGGGCTAATTTGCTTTAAACTGATCTTTCTCATCTTAAACATCACATTTTGAAATTATACTCAATACATAAAAAGCTTGTGTGTTTTACTCAATGTACAGGGCTTTCAATATGTTCATTTGCCCAAGTGGTCTTTTTCGGAAAATACTAAAATCAGTACTACGAGTGGACTTATAGATCTATTGGCTGAGCCCTGAATGTCATGGGCAAAAATCAATTGCGCACACATATTTATACATATTCAAAGCGCGTGCTCGCAACATCAAAGGGCGACATTTTGTTTCAAGTAGTTGACCTGCCCGTTCAATCCAATATTCAATCAACAATACACGATAACGTGATGGAAAGTTGGAGAAAGAGACCGTTAAATATTTATTCAGAGACTGATTTGTGAACGCCTCACCACTTACTGGATTATGCCCCAAACTGCCATAAAAACATCAACAAAATCAGTTGGAATTCACAGTTAAAAATAATAAACCATGAGAGTTAATACCCTTGATGAAACAAAAAAATGTCCAGTCTTGACTTTTCTCAAAATTAAGTCCTTTTCGCTTCGTACGACGTTTAGAAGTACTCGTACTTGGCTGTACATGTTATTGGTTTAACAAAATACTCAATTTTCATATCAACTTTAAAACTATAAAATTAGATGGCAAAATGGGACGTCATTTACCCCAACACTGATGTCAGTCATGCTTGTAGCAGACGATGCTCGTTACACACTGTGTTCGACAACACATGAAGGCGGTAGAGAAGGGAAAGAACAACAACAACAACGGCATAGACAGCAACCACTGATGAATTCAGTCAGCCATCCGCCCTCAAAACTGACCAGTCTGACTGACAACTCCCCCACTCCTCAGTTTTTGCATCAGCCGCAGGGGAAGACTACCCCGGGCCTGCACTACGAAAACGACACCAGGCAGTGTCACACGCCTTTGAAACACAGCTACCCTGAACAACAGATCCTGTCAACTTGATATCATCTTTATGATCAAGATCAGAACATGTGTGGGTTGAATCAATATTATTCATATCATACAATTTAATATAGATCTGAATACTATGACATGTCTTGTGAATTTGAACTTTGATATTGAATTTCTTCAAACTTGCTCACACACACACACACACACGAGAGAGAGAGAGAGAGAGAGAGAGAGAGAGAGAGAGAGAATCTTTATACATGAGAATACATAAATACTTATTAAATGAACAAGTTGTTTGTTGTGCTCAAATGTGTGTGTGTGTGTGTGTGTGTGTGTGTGTGTGCGTGTGTGTGTTTCTGTAACAAAATAGATTCAAATATGGAATGTATTTACTGAATTAGATGTGTATGAGAAAGAGACATACAGAGATTACAAGATAAAATTCTTTATTCATGAGGATAATAGATTTATCATATATGATAAATGAAAGTTTGTTCACACACACACACACACACATATATAATTATCATTATTATATCATGTATTTGTCTACACATGTTTTGAACACAGAATAGTTCAAATGTGGAATGTATTTACTGAATTAGAGGTGCATGACAGAGAGAGAGAGAGAGAGAGAGAGAGAGAGATTACAAGAAAAAAATCTTCATACATGAGGATACATAGAAAGAAATGAAAGAGTTGTTTGTTGTGTTCACATGTGTGTGTGTGTGTGTGTGTGTGTGTGAGGTTCTGTAACAATAATATAGTATGACTGATAGCAGTTTACATAACTGATTTCAGACTGCAGGGAAACAGGCCCAGGCCTGACTGATCCATTTTGGTGGGGTGGGGGGGTGGGGGTGGGGTGGGGGGTGGGGGGGTGGGGGTTGAACCATGTATCTTGTGTATGGAATGTAACTGAACTTTATTTCTGATATGAAGTTGAATCCTTTTTCACTTAAACAAAAAGCAAATTTGAGTTTGAACAATCATTTGAAACACATAGGCATGCCCATTGTTAATATCTATATTTATTTTTTCACACTGTATTACACTTTTTCTCAACAATTATAAGTTTATAATTATGTAATTAACAGTTTTTGTTTTTTATACATAGTAAAAAGCTCACTGTTCAGTTACATCTTATGTATTTATATAAATACATGTATAAAATGTAACTGACCTATATTTATCATTTAAATTTTTTATTTTCATGTGTGAGCATGTAATGCAGCTGCATACTCAAATACATGTATGTATGACTTTGAAGTTTAAATCAGAAAAAGAGTGACTGTTTTAAAAAATGGTATAGATAATGAAGTGTGTGTGTGTGTGTGTGTGTGTGTGTGTGTGTGCGTGCGTGCGCACGCGCGCGTGTGTTTGTGTGTGTGTGTTGGGTCTTACTGAATCAGGGTTATCACAAAAATCTGTAATATGATGAAAATGTGCTGTGAATGTATTTTTTTCTAATACTAATTGTAATCATAAAGCACACAGGCATATTGTTAATACCCATATTGAGTTTTTTCACATTATATTAACTGTTTTCTCTATGATTAAGCTGATAATGCATTACATAATAGTTTAACAAAAGTTAAGTTACATCTTATATATTTATACATGTATAAAATGTAACAACTTTATTACCTATCTTATGTGTGTCTGTATGTTGGCCACACTTTAGTGCATTTCCTCTTTCATTTAAACAAAAACAAGTGAGTTAGAAATGATTTTTTTTCCCTTTGTGACTACAATTTTGAAAAAAAAAAGAAAAAAGAAATAAAACCAAAACCAAAACAAAACACACACACACACACAAAAGTGAAATCCAACACAACTTTGTGTGGTCTATATTTTCTATGTGGGTAGATGCACATGACTTTTGTTTTACAATTGATTTTTTGTGTTTTGATTCAATTGTTGTAGTAAGTGCATGTCACAAGTGAATCTTGAAGGCCTTGCCTCTCTGGTCTTTCTTGTTTCTCTTCTGTTTCTTCTTTCTTCCACATTCATAATCTAAAAAATTACAGTTTAAAGTTTTATTCATCCTTTCACTCCAATTGCTTATGCAGGACTGCTGTCAAAAGATACTTCTACGCCCATAAGAAGACATTCAAATATTCAATACAATAACTTGAAAAGAAAACGTATATATGTTTCAAATAACAATGAGCATTTGAATAAACCACTAGTACAAATTTGATCAACATACTTATAGCTAACAAATTCCATCTGCTTCCTATGAACAAAAAACAAACAAAAAAACTAAAAAGAAAACCGAATTCGGAGACAAATATTTTTCATGCACACGCTTGTTTTGGAAGTCATTATACTTTGTGCATTCCATTATAAAATAGAACTCATCCCCAATCACAGCCATATTAGAAACCTTGCATAACCGCAACTCTTGTGGTGTGCCACTGTGATGTCTCCCTCTTTCTATTTCCAACTCAAGATTATTAAGCATAATTCATCAAAAGCAATCACTGTACATCAGAGCAACTGAACGTCTCTAGGAATGAACTTCATGTTCAAACATAATATCAATTAAAACCGGTGTTCCATATTGAAAATTTTAATTGCAAATAAGACAACAGTTTTATCCAAGTAACAAGTACATTGATTACTTTCCAGTTTTGAGTAAAAAGCCCATTGGTAATAAATATTGTGTAAAATAAATTCCTCGCAGTTCACATACCCTTCATTCTGATGTTGTTAACAAAATCTTGGCACTCTTCAATCAGTGCATTTCAGACAAAAAGAGAGGGGGTAAAAAAATGGCCCAGAGGATATAAACTGGCCTAGGCCAAACTATACCCCGGGTATGATGTAGCCCAGCCTAGTTTATACGGAGGTATATTCTGGCCTAGGCCAGTTCTTATGGGGGTAAACTCTGGCTTAGGCCAGTTTTTACGGGGGTAAACTCTGGCCAGGGTAAGATCTGGCCTGTTAGTGTTACACCGGGCTTTTCCCCCAATTATTTTGAATTTAGACAACTATTCTGGCATTTCAAAGAGAAGACAATAATTTTCATACTGATATATTAAAAAAGTCTATTTCCACATCCACAGAAAGACATCCAGAACAAAAACAAATGAAATACAGCTGTAAATAGCATGCTTATTGTCTGATATATAAACCTGAATATGAAAAACAGAAAATAAAGCAGCTTACAAGTTCACGATAACAATCACAACACTTGATGTCATGTAACATTGTATGTGAATAACTGTTCAAGGAATGACACAAGTGGGTTTCGTCCAATTTAAATATCAAACATGTTCTCAGAGACAGAGAGTGAAACTTCAAGCTTTTCTTACACCAAAGAGCATCCCCTTTAACTTGTGTTTAAGCAGATAGAGCATTCTGATATTCCTTTCAGCGTGGTTGTAATTGTTCTGACAAAGTGTCTGCTGTGCATCCCATTTGTCTCCTGATAAATAAATCGATCAACTGATCAGTGTCAAAAAGCGTGAAAAAGTAGGGGGAAAAAAACAAACCCAGGTGATTCCTGTCTGTCGTCTGTCAACCCCAGATTTCAGGAAAATTGTGGATCATTAGTTGTTGCCATCCCTGACTGCTGATCACCACAAAAAGAAGGTAAAATAGCAGCTGAGCCACGCCAGTTTGCCTTACACCACTCCTTTGTCTCTCCTCCCCCTCTTCTCAAATGACGTCAAACTTGACTCCAAGTACTTCACCTTCACTGTCACTTGTGTCAGTCAAGGTCCCTTGCTCAGAAATGATGTCTGACTGAAAAGATGGACTGAAGAAAGAGTAGGATGTTGTCAGTTTTGTCACTGTGATTGACATCACCTTGGAGTTGGAGTTCAAACCAATCACAAGACAGATCCATCTCTCATCATTGTACTCATACACTATCATCAGCACAGCTTGCAAAATTGTGTAAGTCTGCTGACAAGAACCACTGTCTTCACTTGAAGTATCTGACACCTTTCTGGCATGTGAGGCAAACCCTCTTCACACATGAGTTCCAATGTGGTCCAATTAGCAAATTGTACATGAGAAAAAAGGGTCTTCCACCAGAAGAATGCTCACTAAAGTAGTATGCTTATAATCAACACACATAAAACTATCCATTCAGAGTCTGTTATGTTCACTGTACCAAACTCTGATGAAAGAAAAATTCAATTACATGCAGGACATCAGTGGACGTCTTATAGGCACTATGGCAACACTTTTTGCAACATGTCAGCTGAGGCCTTATAGTATACTTTTTTTTTATAGGCACTGAACTGTTTAAAAACGTGTCTTGTCAGGAAACACTCGCAAGTATACCCCGGTTTCATGTGTTGAATATGCCAGCAGGTTGGTACCATCCAAGAGTTGGCCTGAGGACATCATTCACCCTGGCATCAGTTGATGCTTGGTCAATGGACTCTCTCCACATACAGCTTTGAAGACTATGTTGTGCCTTTTCTTGAATCATAACAGCCATCCATCACTGCATTTCCAGTCAACAATTCCAGACATGTCCAAATTTCTTCTGCTTTTGCACTCATGAAAGGTCCAGTCACAGAAACATTTTGTGATCTGCACAACATGACATAAATGCCTGCTTTAGTTGTACACGTATGTTTGACAGCAGCTGATCTATAGTACAGCTTCAGAGACCCTGGAACCCATGACCAGAAAGCACAAAGACTGGTTTGATGAAAGCTGTGATGAAATCAAGCAGCTTCTGGATGAGAAACGCCGTCTGCATCAAGCCTACCTGAGCAACCCAAAGTCTGCATCAAAAAAGGATGCGTACAATGCCATCCGCAGGACTGTTCAGCAAAAGTTACGTCATATGCAGGATAAGTGGCTGAGTGACAAAGCTGACGAGATCCAGGGATATGCTGACAGGCACGATATGAAGAGGTTCTATGATGCCATAAAAGTCGTCTACGGCCCCACATCCTCAGGACCATCCCCCCTCCTCAGCGCAGATGGGAATACCTTGATCACCAAGAAGGAGAAAATTCTTGAACGCTGGGCTAAGCACTTTGACAAGGTCTTAAATTACCCTTCCTCCATAAATGATGAAGCCATAGACTGTCTCCCGCAAGTCCCCATCAACGAAGCACTGGACGATCCGCCAACACATCTTGAGACCCAGAAAGCAATCCGTCTGCTATCCAGTAGCAAAGCACCTGGCTCCATACCAGCAGAGGTCTACAAGGAAGGAGGCATTGTGCTGACTGAGAAGCTCCATCAGCTGCACTCACTTATGTGGAAAGAAGAGACGCTCCCCCAGGATTTCAAAGATGCCTCTATTATTCACTTGTACAAGTGAAAGGGGAACCGGCAAGCCTGTGACAACCATCGGGGCATTTCCTTGCTCTCCATCGCAGGCAAGATACTTGCCAGGATCCTATTAAACCACCTCACAGCACACCTTGACCAAGGTCATTTGCCTGAGAGCCAGTGTGGATTCCGGAAAGAGCGCAGAACCATCAACATGGTGTTTGCTGCAAGGCAGCTGCAAGAGAAATGTCAGGAGCAAAATGCTGATCTGTTCTCCACCTATGTCGACCTCACCAAGGCCTTCAACACCGTGAGTAGAGAGGGTCTGTGGAAGATCATGGCCATGTACAGATGCCCTCGGAAATTTAGTTCCTTGGTCAGACAATTCCATGAAGGCATGCAGGCTTGAGTCCAGGACAATGGTGAAACATCTGCTCCTTTTTCAGTCACAAATGCTGTCAAGCAAGGCTGCGTCCTGGCTCCAACACTGTTCAGCCTCATGTTCTCTGCAATGTTTACTGATGCCTTCAGAGATGGCGATGTTGGAATCAGCCTAAAGTACCGAACAGATGGCAAGCTGTTTAACCTCAGAAGGCTTCAAGCAAAAACCAAGGTCATGACAGACATCATCAGAGACTTTTTGTTTGCTGATGATTGTACCCTCAACGCTGAATCTGAAGCTGACATTCAACTCAGCATCAACAAGTTTGCCACTGTCAGCAGGAACTTCGGCCTTACCATCAGCACGAGGAAAACTGAAGTTCTCCATCAGCCAGCCCCAGGGAAACCCCACGTGGAGCCCAACATCACAGTCAATGGTCAGAGACTCAGTGCGGTGGAGCGGTTCACATACCTTGACAGCACACTGTCACGAAATGCGACCATCGACGATGAAGTGAACGTCAGGATTGCAAGAGCAAGCGCAACCTTTGGCAGACTCTATGCAAATGTCTGAAACAGAAGAGGCATTGGTCTTGAGACCAAGCTAAAGGTCTACAGAGCAGTAGTTCTCCCCACACTACTGTATGCCTGCGAAACTTGGGACAGTGTACCAACGACACGCCAAGAAGCTGAACCACTTCCACACAACATGCCTCAGGAAGCTGCTGAACATCAAGTGGCAAGACAGGACCCCAGACACAGAGGTGCTCGCAAAAGCCACCCTTCCCAGCATATTCACCATCCTGATGCAGTTCCAGCTTCGCTGGGCTGGACACATGGCGTGCATGCCAGACCATCGGCTGCCCAAAAGGCTCTTCTATGGCGAGCTGCAACAAGGGAAGAGATCACATGGAGGCCAGAAGAAGAGCTTCAGAGATACTCTGAAACAGTGAAAGTCTCTATGACAGCGTTTGACATCAACCCTGACTCCTGGGAGGAATCTGCAATGGACCGTGACAAATGGCGCGCTGCTGTGCACAAAGGCGCCAAGTTGTGCGAGGCCAACAGGACTGCTGCAGCCGTTCAGAAGAGGCAGGCCAGAAAGTCATGGACAAACAAGCTCCCTGACAATGATATGCCTGTCTTTGTCTGCCCCAACTGTCAGCGAACATTTCGTGCGCAGATTGGACTATTCAGCCATCTGTGCATTCACAGATAGACTCATGAGCATCCCCCCCCCACCACACTCCCCCCATCCCCCAGCTAGATGACAATGATGGTCATCATCGATCTCGATGGACACACACCACACCACCACCACCATGTTTGACAGCAAATGCAAAGCACTCCAGACATGGCAATATTGTTTGCATCTGGCAGCCCCTGTCATACCCTTGACACAAAGGTGCCAGTAGTATTGGCCTCCATAGCTCTCTGACTCTGAGACAGGGCATTCCAGTTGAAAGGAATCTTGCTTGTCCATACACTGACCTGCAGCAGATCTGGGACAGCTGTTCTTGGTGGGCTCACTGTTTTCGAGGCGGTGGGTGGATTGGCTGCCTCAAGAACAGCAAGCGAAATTTTCCGTGCTGCAGTTTGTACAGCATGGCCAGTATTGCCTTTAAAATGACAGTTAGTGGTAAACCCACTGACTTAATTTATTTAGACTTTAGACTTCAAAAAAGCATTTGATTCTGTCCCACACGAAAGACTGTTATAAAAGTTAGCCTTGTATGGAATAACTGGTAATTTACTGAACTGGACAAGAAGCTTCTAAACAGATAGAGCACAATTAGCTGAAATAGAAGAAAATAAGTCAACTTGTGCAAAGGTAATTAGTGGTATTGCACAGGGCAGTATTCTTGGACCAGTACTTTTCACAATATATATAAACAACCTTCCTGATTGTATACAATGTGTAAATTTTTTGCTGATGACACTAAAAATAGTAAAATATACTGTGATGCACACAACAACCTCACATTGCAAACCGATTTATATAAACTACAAGAATGGTCGACAAATGAAACTTTATTTTAAAGTTTCAAAGTGTAAAGTAATGCACATAGGGGAAAAAATCCAAATAACAGTTACCATATGAAAACAGAAAACACAACACAGAATACTGAGAAAAGCCATGGTGAGAAAGACCTAGGAATAGTGTCTGACAGTAAACTATCCTTTGATACACATCATATAGATAATATAGATAAAGCCAATCAAATGATTAGTGTAATTACCTCGATAAAGATATATTTCTCAAACTATATAAAGCATTAGTTAGATCACATGTAGAATAATGAATATGGTAATATTGTGTGGCACACATATCTAATAAAAGACAATCTATAGCAATAGAAAGGGTCCAAAGAAGGGCAACTAAATTATTAAGAATATGAGTTATCAACAAAGACTTACAATACTTAACCAGTAGAGCGCCTATAAGACATCAGCTGACGTCCTACAAAAAGTATTGCCATAGTGCCTACAAGACGTCCACTGATGTTCTGCATATGTTCCGGTTTTTCCTTCACTGGAGTTTGGTTCAATTCATACAGACTCTGAACAGTTAGTTTGATGTGTCTGGATTATAAAAATACTATTTAAATGAACATACATTAGGTAGAAGACCCCTTTCTCCTGAATACTAATTTGCTAACTGACCACATGATACGTGTGTGGAAAAGGTGGTTGCATCATGTGCAAGAAAAGGCATTGAAAACTGTGTCCAGTAAAGTAAATAGTCACAGTCAGCAGATTTACACAGTTCTGAAAGTTCTGCTTGTGATATGGACAGCTTTCGCAATCGAGAAGGATCTCTCTTGTCTGATGATTGGTTTGAAAACAAAGGTGATTGACAATGACAGTGATGAAACTGATAGCCCATTTGATGGTAATTCAGTCCGTCCATCCAGTCAGACAGTGTTTCTGATCAAGTGGCTATGACTGACAGAATACGTGCTGCGAGCATTGGAAGAAGGGTAGGAGAGGGAGAGGAGTGATGTAAGACGACAGGTCGAATGCCATCAAGGGGGCATGGCTTTCGAGAAAAGTGAACTCACATTTCAATGCAGACAGTAGGAAATCGACAACCGTCAATGCTCCACGATTTTCACGAAACACAGAGCTGAACCTGCCGGCACTAGAAGTGAAACACGTGCTTTTTGGGTTTTTTTTCTTTTTAGCTGAATCTAATCAGCCGGATGACTATTTGAAAAGGTGGCAAGCCGGATGCACAGCAGACACTTTAATTGGCCCACGTGCAACTTGAAAGGAGTGAATGTCATCAAAGAACTTCATCCTCTCACTTGCAAATGCTCTTTGCTGTCAAAAAGCTTGCCAGCTCAGCTTCTGAAACAGTGATTGACCTTTTACGTTGACTTTACCCAACTTTGTCATTGTTGGGAGAGCAATTTACTTACATGTCTGCACGAGCTGTGATTTGTTTTTATAAACTTACAGCCTGTTTTAATTTCTTCTACAGGTATAATCTGAAAATAGGCATGCTATTTCTATCTGCATATCGATAGGAAAAACAAATAAAACTGTATGCAGGAAAAAATACAAAAAAATGGAAGATACTGTAGTGTAGCGACGTGCTCTCCCTGGGGAGACCAGCCCGAATTTCAAACAGAGAAATCTGTTGTGATAAAAAGAAATACAAATACAAACTTTGTTTCTTTTCTTTATGGATGTCATTATGTAGAGATGGAAATATTTTTTTGTTGCACAAAAATTATTATCTTGACTTTACATGCCTGAAGTTATATACAATCAACCTAATTGTAAAAAAAAATCCCAGAAGCAGAATCTACACTTTTTTCCCTTCACAAAAACGTTTACTTTCTTTCTGTATCGCCTATAGCTTCTGTGCTTGAATTTTTGACTCACTTGTATAAACAAAGTGAGTATGTTTTAACCTGGTGTTCGGTTGTCTGTGTGTGTGTGTGTGTGTGTGTGTGTGTGTCCGTGGTAAACTTTAACACTGACATTTTCTCTGCAACTACTTTGTCAGTTGACACCAAATTTGGCATAAAAATGGGAAAAATTCAGTTCTTTCCAGTCATCTTGTTTAAAACAATATTGCACCTCTGGGATGGGCACAAAAAAAATAAAGAATGAAGCCTAATTATATGCAAACTGCATTTATTGTTATATTTATATTTTTTGTATTCTCTAAACTTGGCACTGTGATCTGATATTCTGACCCAACAACTAGAGCAGTCATTATTATCATTTTTTGTTCAAACAGGAACTTCTTTTGCTAAGCATGGAAGTTTTATTTATTTTGCAAACGTTTTGATGCAGATAGTAAAAAAGTGAAATTACTCTGTAATTAATGCTAGGGGACTTAATTTGCTTTAAACTGATCTTTCTCATCTTAAACATTACATTTTGAAATTTTACTCAATACATAAAAAGCTTGGTTTTTTTAAAAAGTGTATCACAAGTGAGTCTTGAAGGCCTTGCCTCTCTTGTTTGTGATTTATTACCCCCGAATCCTCAAAATTCCCTGGTAAGGGGAGAGCACTTTTTATTTTTTACAAAATTCTCTGGCACTGAACTTGTTAAATCTACACTGACTAAACAGTAGAAGATTAAGAGGATATTTGATCTAAACTTAGCCTAAGCTTAGTGGAAAAAATCGCATCCGTTGTTTTCCATTCATTGGTTACTGTTCGAAAAACTGGAAGCCGTGAAAGGCGAAAGTTCAAGGAGAACTTTCGTGTGTTTTTTCCAAGCCTTGGGCGAAGTAGGGTAGTTAGATCTGAGCGCAAAGTTACGGGAATTTTTCGGCTATCTTTCAACGCCTCGCGCAGTTCGAAAAAGAAATCTGACCCTACGGGATACTGTATGAGCGGTAAAGAGCATTTTCTGCTGATTTCAATGGTGTCCGAAACTAAGATTTTTGATCCATGAGCAATTTGCTCAAGCGATTCAAAAGCAGGTACCCCTCTTCGTCAGTTGCGTCGGCCCAATCAACATTCGACACAGGAGAGCGGCACTTCATCTAACACAAAAATGGCATTGTTTCTCCAGAAAATCTTCAGTTTCATCGGTAAGTTTTATATTATTTTTGAAAACGAATGTCTTTAGCACTTTCATGCACAATATTGAGCTGAAATTCTTTGAATCAGGATTTTGATCGATGTCAGTAACTGAGCAGCTTGGATCTATTTCATCAGTGTTTTCGTAACGTGACACCGTGTTTCAATCGGAACACGATTTATTTTTTTTCAGAGTAAAGCACACAAAATCTATTGATACAGAATGAAAAATGGACATGTTAAAACGCAACCCATTAATTCCAATTACTAATATTTGATTGATTTTTGCTTTAGTAAGCAAAATATTACCTGGGTCTAAAACTGGAAGTGCTCGGGACAGCATTAGCGTCGTCTGCTACAGACTAGGGTGAGTGTTAAATAAGTGAGTAAAAAATTGTAATGTGGTTTCTTTTTCCATAAAATGAGCATTTCATTCAACATCACACAAAAGTCTGATATTCTAGTTGCATTCTGCTTCGATAGCTGTGAAACTTTATATTAATCATCACACAAAGTCGGATATTCTAGTTACATTCTGCTTCGATAGCTGTGAAACTTTATATTAATACATACAGACAGATAGATACTATGCTCTCACATTCCAAAAAGAACAAGAACACCAATTCATACTAACCTCCTGCTCCCCCCCCCCTCCCCCTCTCTCCTCTGCAAACTTCACTTTAATAATTTGCTGAGAGTTGTATAATCATTCCCCTCACTTGTCTCTGAGTATCTCCCACCAATGGTAAGGACAGAGGAGGGGGTTGTCAATGGGTGTGGCAAACTTGGCACTGAGCCAAATCACTGATCACTTGCTCCAGCTTAGAATCCCTGACTGCTGACAGTGATACAACCCACCACCTCCTCCCTCCAGTCATCCCCTTCCCCATTTCTTTCCTGTCAGTGGAGTAGGTGTGTGTGTGTGTGTGTGTGTGTGTGTGTGTGTGTGTGAGTGAGAGAGAGAGAGAGAGAGAGAGAGAGCAAGTTTGCATTTGCACATGTATGCTTGTGAGTATGTGTATGTATGTCTGAGTATGAAAAAAGTGTAATGTGAAGAGATATATGATTAATTTGAACAGTGCAGTCAACATCCTGTTTCTTAAAAAAATTAACACCAATTTTTAACAAACTAAAATTAGTAAAAAGAAAATCAGTACAATAATACCCGTAGCCTAAGCTGCGCATCAGGTTCAGTCAAACTATATAACACTATCTGGGATCCAGCAATTAAGAGTATAATGTGTGAGTGTGTGTGTTCATGTAACCCATGATATGCTTTGCATCTCGACTGCATGAAACAGGAAACAAAGGGATAATTCATAAAATGATAAAATGCAAAATACCATGCACATATTGTGAATGAAATATTCACTTTGATATATATATAAGACATGCATTCTCACATACACACACAAATAAAGGTGAGTACACAAAATATATATCAAAGAATAAGATACTAAGTATGATGTGCATATTAACAATAAAATATTCAATATTTAGTAATCATATATACCTAAGACGTTTAGTAATACATTCATCTCAATCATGAAATGTAGTACCCTGAAGTGGAAATATTTGAGTAAATAATCGCATGCAACAAAGACACATAAGTTGAACAGTACATGTAGATGGCAAAACTCTTGTCAGCAGCTGGAAAGGACAGACCCCTAAAACTTCAGCCTCAGTTGTCAAAGCATAAGTTGTTGCTGCAATTTGAGTTATTGTGTGAAAGGTAAATGCAGCCAAATAGTTCAGTGCAGTGAATTTTGTGTTGCTGTTGAATGAATACTTACCTGTTAGTATGCCATTTTATAATTCTGTTATCACAGTGTTTTCCTCCCACTCAAAACACACCGAAATTGACAAAATCCTAAACATATATTAAACTGAGAGCTCTGTTTTTTGGTTGTATGTTTTAAATTGAATATAACATTTGTTCTTTCTTATGAGCTGATCTGTGTATCTAACATGTATCGAAAGGGTTGCTTATGGCAGGGCATGCAAGACCTATTCAGTGATCCAAAAAGGCCAGTATGAACAGCTCAGGTAGCGAGCAGCATGTTATTGCTGATGCCAGGAAACCTGTGAGTGCCAAAAAAGAGATTTTTTGGTATGTATTTTCTCTCTTGTGAATCGAATGCCATTTTGTGAAGAAATAAAGATGCATCATCCACCTTTTATTTCTTATTTACTGTGGTTCTTCTACAATGAAATGCATGACTGGGTTCATGGATGGAAGAAAAAGCTAGAGAGCTGAAAGAAAACAGATTCATATATATCTGTCATTTTTGCTAGCAACTTAAGTAATATTTGCTCCCTCATGGGAACTTTTGTCGGGGAATGCCCCATCAACATACCCATTCTGTATATTGCTCTCAAGTTGCATTTGTTTAAAAATTTGCAGTAATTTTGCAGAAGCTGATCAGCCAAGACCACTGGTAACTTATTGTGGCTGTAACTTCAATATTTTTTCAAAAACAAAAATTTTGAAGAAGTCTCATCCACAACGTGCACCCTTATTTATGAGAAAATCAGGTATCATTCCTTTTCTGCCAACTTTAGATGGAAGTTTTAAGGTTGATTTTAATTTATTTTGAAAACTGACATTTCACTTAATACACACACAAAATTTCCTGGTCCTGCTTGTGACAGTTACTGAAATATTCATCTTTGCAGCATGCTAGCCCAATAAACAGTCTTTTTTCCGCTGGTCAAATTGAAGATTTTTCAAAGTTTGAGACTCTGATACTTAAAATTCAGTTAATTATCCTGTCTGAAAAAAATTCAGTGCACTGTTTGTGATGTATTCTGCAAGATATTTTATTATGAAATGCAACTGTCTATTATTTTCAGTGCTGTAGACCTTCAAAGTTGCTGTTCTGTGCAGATTGACATGTCTTGATTTTCTATTTCCCCCTACTTTGACAGGCATATTTTCCAATTTCTTTGCTGCTGAAGTGTTACTTTTTTCTTGTGCAATATGCCATTATCATATGGTTTTTATAAGTATATGAGTTTTCATTACAGTACCCTCATGGACAGTACAGTATGACTGTGAAAATATTAACTAATTAAGTACCAACAGCATGTACGCATCGTCACATCTTTAAAATGGAATATCTTCAGAACCAATCAAGATATTCACTTACTCTTTTTTTCTTTTTTTTTCTTTCTTATATTGTCATGTTGTTTGCCAAAAATCACATTTGTCACTGTAATGAATATTTAAATTTTCACTGCCGCCACCAACAACACAAAAATCACATTTGTCACTGTAATGAATATTTAAATTTTCACTGCCGCCACCTACAACAACAAACAAAAAGAAGAAAATAAATAAATAAATAACAAGATGTGAAGATGAAGATTTCGATGGGGACATAAAAAAGGCCGAGAGGTCTTGGTAGATGACATGCCAGTCCCTACACTTCCAGTCCTACTAGTAGCATACGCCCCAACACATTGAATAGTCGTTTATCTCAATTCTACCATCTTGCAATCCACGGTGTTTATCTTTTGTGTAGGTCGTGGGACCGTTAGATATTTACCCATTTCTTTTTGTATCTGTGGCGTCTTTGAACCAAAAGGGAGCAACGCCGACCTGCATCTAAATATTTTGGAATGTTCAACCACCACGCACACGCCATGTTGTAAACGGAGGCGGAAGCACTTAATAGCAAACGTTCATAACACTTGATTGGCTCCTGTGAAAAACATTTGTTGGCACTCACAACCAATCATATTTTGTCTTATATGGTGATGTAGCCCAAGTTACGGAAGCCACGTCAAACTCTGTCGAATGATGAAAGTGGATGCGTAAGACAAACTTGCTCTCAACAGTATATTTTGTTTCCGTTTGGTCACTGATAAAAAAAAATACATAGAATGCAAGCCCAATACAGCATGCGCAGTCCAGGTAATTATTGCTGCTCTCTCTCTCTCTCTGCAGTTGCCATTTGCTTCTTTGTTAATTCAATGCATGTGTACCAATATGCGCAAAGTTTCATATATTGATTAGATGATTATAATGCATGTTACTTTTTCTTTGACTTGACCTACCGTACTCAATAATATGAGGTTATCCATCCTTTTGCTGATATTGTTTTCTCATACCCCCTCCCACCCTCCCTCTCTCTCTCTCTCTCTCTCTCTCTCAATCTATCACATTCAGCTGTTCAACTGTGAATACTATATGGAATTATGCGCCCGTTAGTAAAGAGGATTTCTACCATTATTCATTTATTGCTATGTCAAGTCTGTGTATCTCTGTTAGAATGACTATTTTCATATTAATTTATAGTAGTATAGTGTTTAATATGTATGCATATAATATTGTGTGTGTGTGTGTGTGTGTGTGTGTGCTTGTGATATTTTATGTTCATTTTAATGTGTATTTTATAAATACCATGCATGTGCCTCTGTGTGTGTGAATGTGTGTGAGTGTGTGTTCTTTATGTTTTTTTCCCTATGTATTTCATTGACACCATGCTTGTGCCTGTGTGTATATATGTGTGCATGCGTACATGTGTGTGTGTACACACATGCACGCATGTTTTTCTCTGTTTTTTATATGTATCTTATTGATACCATGCTTAAGCGTTTATGACTTTATGTAGATGTGTAGCATAGACCCTGTTCAAAGCACTCCAGTGCTTATCTATTATCCTCGAATATAAAGAATTTTGTCTTGACTTGTCTGAGAACTCTCTCTCTGTGGCAGAATGGGAAGTTTGTGTGAACAATCAGATTTGCCAGAGCTCTCAGATAAGCCAGTATCACTCTCCACCTCTTGCTAAGTAGGGTTCAATCTTCAGTTTTATAGTCACAACAACGTCTTGTTTATACCTTCAAGTGACTTGGGTGTGCACAGCACTTGAAACAACAATCTTTATTTCACAGTATTAAGGCAGGACCTTTCCAGCTAGTGAAGTGCTCCCCTGGAATCATCCTGACAGGCACAACTCTTGCCTACTTTGCTGCTGAGTAGGCAATGCATATGTGATGATTCAAATTACAGAAGAGCTGCAGTTTTTACTTTTATTTTCAGTTGTTTTTTTTTAAGTGCGCAGGTAATTTCCATTTCCAAGGTCAGTCCCCCGATTGAGCTGAGGGCTTAGTTTTACAGAGCGAACCAAAACAACAGTATGATACCCAGAAAAACCTGACGGGAGGTGTTGCTCTTTTTATTCACAAGTCCCTTTTATACAGTACAGTTCTTTTAAACACCCCTTTACAGGCGGTGGCAGTCAGAGTCACACTTGAGAAAACCATCACTGTCTGCTCTCTCTACCTTCCTCCTTCCGTCCGTGTTCTGAGGCAGGACCTCATGAACCTGGTCGACCAGCTCCCACGTCCGTTTTTACTGTTGGGCGACTTCAATGGACACTCTCCGCTCTGGGGAAAAGAGATGACATCAGCCCGAGGTCTTCTCTTGGAAAACCTTCTTTCCGACATGGACTTGTGCTGTCTTAACGACAAGTCTCCCACTTACCTTCATCTGTCCTCTGGAAAGCTCTCGTGTTTAGATCTGTCGGTCTGCGATCCATCGTTGGTCCTGGACTACGAGTGGAAAGTGCACGACGATCTGCACGGGAGTGACCACTTTCCTGTCGTCCTCCGCCCCACAGATGGAGAAGGTGACTCTCTGCCTGACCACCTGAACTATGACAAAGCAGACTGGAGGTAAGAGCGGAGCTGCAGGAAGAAACAGTATTGAAAAGCAAGGACCCTGCTGACACTCTGACTGGGATCGTTTGAGATTGCGCCAAAGCAGCAGTCCCATCGTCTACCTCCAAGCCTCAGGTCCCTAGAACGCCCTGGTTCAACGCGGAATGTCGGGAGGCCCGTAAGTCTCGGAAGAGAGCGCAGCGACGCGTCTTTCGGAGACCGGAGACCGATGGCGTTCGAACCCATCAACAGCTGAGGGCGAAAGCCAGGTATGTTTTTAAAAAGAGCCAGAGGAAGTCATGGAGAGATTTTTGCTCTTCCTTAACCTCCAACACACCCAAGAAGAAAGTGTGGAGGGTTTTAAAGAGAATTAAGGGCAAAAACATATGCCCGACCTTTCATCATCTTAAACTTTCAGACGCTCTGGTCACAGAGAAGAAAGCAGTTGCCAATTTGCTTGCCTCCACAATTGAACAGAACTCGAGATCTGCTAACAAATCTGCTCGGTTTCTTAAAACCAAAAACCTGTCAGAAAAAACACCATGTAACTTCTTTTCCGACAACACAGAGAATTACAACCTTCCTTTCACAATGAATGAACTTAAATCTGCCCTTCAGACCTGTACGGATTCCTGTCCAGGAATGGACGAGGTCCATTATAAACTCTTAAAGCACCTTCCCCAGACCTGTCTGGACACCCTGCTTAAAGTTTATAACCACATCTGGGTCACAGGCTTTTTTCCACCCTCCTGGCGGAAAGCCCTCATAATCCCGCTGCCGAAACCGGGAAAAGACCCCTCGAACCCCTCCAACTACCGCCCAATTGCACTGACCAGCTGCATCTGCAAACTGATGGAGAAGATGGTCAACGGTAGACTGATGTGGAAACTAGAGACCGACGGCCTTCTGGCGAAAGAACAGTGCGGTTTCCGCAAGCATCGCTCTACCGTTGACCATCTGGTTCGTCTGGAAACCACTGTAAGAAATGCCTTTGTAAACAAACAACATGTGGTGGCCATATTTTTTGACTTGGAGAAAGCTTACGATACCACGTGGAAATTTGGTATTCTTTCCGACTTGCACAAGCTCGGCTTCCGAGGACACCTGCCTCAGTTCATCCACAATTTTTTACAAGACAGACAATTCCAGGTGAGACTCGGCACCACCCTGTCCGACATTCACGAGCAGGAGCTGGGTGTCCCGCAAGGGAGCATCCTGTCGCCGGCTCTTTTCAGCATCAAAATTAATGACATCGTTCAATCCGTTCAGAAGGGATTGGACAGCTCGCTGTTCGTGGACGATTTTGCCTTATATGCAACTGGCAGCACGTATGCCAGCATCCAGCGACGGCTTCAGCTCTGCGTCAACAAAATCCAGTGTTGGGCAGAGGAGAATGGCTTCACATTTTCGTCCTCCAAAACTGAATGCATCCATTTTCATAATTTTCGCCAGTTCTATCCGGACCCTGAAATCCGTCTGGGAAAATTCCACCATCCCGGCGGTCAAGGAAGCCAGATTTTTAGGGGTCGTCTTTGATCAGAAGCTGAACTTCCTCAGCCATATTAAACAGCTGAAAGTATCTTGCCAAAAAGCCCTGAACATCATCCGAGTTGTGGCACACACGAACTGGGGTGCTGATAAGAGAACTCTCTTGCACCTCTACAGAGCTCTGGTCCGGTCCAAACTGGGTTATGGAAGTGTAGTATACGGCTCGGCCAGACCGTCCTACCTGAAACTGTTGGACCCTGTACACCACCAAGGGCTCCGTCTCAGCTTAGGTGCTTTCTGCACCACCCCTGTGCACAGCCTGTACGCAGAGGCGGGGGAACCGCCTCTCTCCAACCGCAGACTGAAGCTGACCCTGAATTATTATTTGAAACTGTTTTTGGAACCTACAAACCCTGCTTATGACGCTGTATTCAACAACCCTTTCGATAAGAAATTTACAGACAACCCAAACTGCATACCTCCTCTCGGACTCCGCATTCAGCCGCACTTAGAAAATGCCGATCTGGATGTCGGTGGCATCTCAGATTTCTCTAAGTTCCCTGACAGCCCTCCGTGGACCTTTACAACACCTGAGGTCCGATTCGATCTGGCCTCATACCGTAAAGACACCACCAGTTCTCTGGCCTACAGAACTTACTTTTCGGAACTGTGCCACAAATTCCCCACTTTTCAAAGCATCTTCACTGATGGTTCCAAGTCAGAGGACGGAGTCGCTGCATCTGCGTTCTGTCCCGCCTTTCCTGACCGGCCCTCAACGGAACACATCCTGTCTGACAGCTCGGTGTACACTGCGGAACTGACCGCACTGGTTCTGGCGGTAAAAATGGTTCTCTCTTCGAAACAAAAGAGATTCATGATCTTTTCCGACTCCTTGTCAGCCCTGGAGGCGATCGCCTGCAGGAATATCACTCATCCCAAACTGCTGGAATTTTATGAAGATTTTACTCTCACAACGAAGAAAGGATACGAGGTTGTGTTGGCCTGGGTTCCCGGACATGTTGGCATCCGTGGTAACGAAAGGGCGGACCTGCTGGCCAGGAACGCTGTAAAGAAAGAATTATCCAGATCCTTTGTACCCTATACAGACATGAAGCGGAAGGTGAACACTTACGTTAAGGATCTTTGGCAAGAGGAGTGGAACACCCAGACGGACAACAAGCTCTTCCAGATCCGTCCGGACCTGGGGGAGACCCTCCCTTCGGGGGTGAAGAACAGAAAGGAGGAGTCTGTGCTGTGCAGACTGCATACGGGGCACACTTTTTTTTTACTCATTCTTACTTGTTGAAGGGGGAGGAGGCCCCTCGATGCATTCCCTGTGACGAGCCTCTCACCGTGAAACACGTGCTCCTTGACTGTTGGGATCTGCATGACGTTAGACGCAGACATTACACGGCGGTTTCTTTGAAGACTTTGTTTCGTGATGTCCCTCCGTGGGCGCTGATGGACTTCTTAAAAGTAGTGAACATTTTTAACCAGATTTGAAGGTTTTAAACTATGGAAGTTTTTTTTTTTAACTTTGGAGTGGAAAGTTTGAAGTGGTGTCTCGTTTTAATTGGTTGGTTTTTTTTAGCCTTGTAGTAGTTATTGACGCGGCGATAGCCTTGAGATGGCCTTAGTGGTCGGCGAGGCTCTAAGCACCATAATTTCATTTCATTTCACCCAGAAAAACCTATCAGCATCTGTGTGTGTCTATTACAGGCAAACTGTGTGTGTTGTGCATGTGATATTTTGTGGAAACACACACACACACACACACACACACACACACACACACACACACACACACACACACACACACACACACACACAAACAGATGAGAAGTACAGAAGAACAGTGTAGTGGCACATGAGTGATCTACATTAGCTTAGAGAAGAGTGTATTGAGGGAAGACTTTAATGAAATTGAAGAAGAGCCCCTTATTTGCATAGGGAGTTGGTTCCAGAGAGCTGGGCCATGAAAAAAAGAAAGAATGCTGATTAAAGGACATTGTTCTGACAGAAGGAATGAGAAGCAGACAAGTATCAGAAGAGAAATGAAGCTGACTGAACGGGGATTATACATGGAACATATAGATCCATATGCTACATGGGGGCAGTGTGCCAGAAATAGCTGAAAAGCAGATGTAAGTTTATTGTTGATTTTGTGTTGAACAGGGAACGAGTGAAGAGAATGTGAGAGGTGTATGACATATTCCCATTAATGTGACTTGCAGACCAACCTGGTGGTACTATTCTGGAACTTTGGAGAAGATACTAGGGTAATCCACCCAGGAGACCATTAGAAATAGTCAAGCCTAGATAAGACCAATGAACAGACCAGGGTCCTTATAATTAATTCAGTAGAAAGGAAATATCAAATGGAACTGATTTTGGATTTCCAAATAGGGTGCCTTACATACAGATATTGGACACATGCTGCTTGAAGGAAGGTGTAGGATCGAATGTCACACTGAGATTGCGGACAGAACAAGAATAGGCAATATTGTCAGTGCTAATGCAGATAGAAGCAGGAAGAGAAGACTGGGTTAATCTGAAATTTAGAGGGTGCAAGGAGCATGTTTTCCATTTGCTCTTCATTGAATTGTTGTTTGATGCAATCCGATTTGTTTTAAGCTTCTTTATCATCTTACAACCAGAGGAAGGTCCCCACTCCTTATTAGAAACAAGCTTCCCTGACATTTCTCTGACACTTCTATTTGGTTTAACCTCTTTTTTTCAGATAAGCATATTAATTTTAGAGGCACCTGGCCTTGGGGAAATAGATAACTAACTGAAAAAGTTTGATGAGCAGAGTAGATGACTGCACAAACTGATATCTTTCTGGCCAGATACTGAGATAGAAAGCTGCATATAGGTAGATAGGGGATGGGTGGGGTATGTCCATTTGAAAGTTAGGAAACCTCTGTGTTCGTGTCTGACAAATAACATCACAGGAGAAGTTCTTTTTTTTTTTTCCCAACAGTTCTTAGTGGGGAACATGGTTAACAAGTGACAGTTCTATTGAATTTGAATAGGCGCAAAAAATTTACTGCTTGACCAGAGGCTAGCCTTGACTGCCACATGTAGGAAGCCATTTTTGACTCACTTGTGTAAACAAAGTGAGTCTATGTTTTAACCCGGTGTTCGGTTGTCTGTGTGTGTGTGTTTCCGTGGTAAACTTTAAAACATTGACATTTTCTCTGCAAATACTTTGTCAGGTGACACCAAATTAGGCATAAAAATAGGAAAAATTCAGTTCTTTCCAGTCATCTTGTTTAAAACAATATTGTACCTCTGGGATGGGCACACACACACACACAAAAAGAAGAAGCCTAATTATATGCAAACTGCATTTACTGTTATATTTATATTTTTTGTATTCTCTAAACTTGGCACTTTGATCTGATATTCGGACCCAACAACAAGAGCAGTCATTATTATCTTTTTTTTTCCTTTTTTTTTCTCTGGGATGTGGCGTCTGTTTGCAAGACAATGGACACAATGGATAAAATGAAAATCACATGCAGATTAATTAACACTTAACTTATTCAGCACTGACAAGACCACTGTACCCTATGCTATTTGCATGGGGCACAGCTGTATTCAGCACAAAAAGAGCTAAAATTCCACAAGGCATAGAAAGCTGTGCTAAATGCGTAGCCCACCATGCCTTCTGGAAAATCAGGATTCAAGGTACTTATTGAAACATCACAAACAAGAGAGGCAAGGCCTTCAAGACTCACTTGTGATACACTTTTTAAAAAAATCCAAGCTTTTTATGTATTGAGTATAATTTCAAAATGTAATGTTTTAGATGAGAAAGATCAGTTTAAAGCAAATTAAGTCCCCTAGCATTAATTACAGAGTAATTTCCCTTTTTTACTATCTGCACCAAAAACGTTCGCAAAATAAATAAAACTTCCATGCTTAGCAAAAGAAGTTCCTGTTTGAACAGAAAATGATAATAATGACTGCTCTAGTTGTTGGGTCAGAATATCAGATCCAAGTGCCAAGTTTAGAGAATACAAAAAATATAAATATAACAGTAAATGCAGTTTGCATATAATTAGGCTTCATTTTTTTATTTTTTTGTGCCCATCCCAGAGGTGCAATATTGTTTTAAACAAGATGACTGGAAAGAACTGAATTTTTCCTATTTTTATGCCTAATTTGGTGTCAACTGACAAAGTATTTGCAGAGAAAATGTCAATGTTAAAATTTACCATGGACACACACACACACACACACACACACAGACAACCGAACACCGGGTTAAAACATAGACTCACTTTGTTTACACAATTGAGTCAATAAGATCACAAAAAAGACAAAACATAAAGAAAATGAATGGATGAACACATCCATGCCTTGTATCCCCATATGGCCCATGCTATCAACATGGACACTATGGGTTTACCATACAAAAAAAGGGTTAGTGTGATAAAATATTTAGAGAAAGTTGATGAGTCACCAGCAGTGAGTAGCCATGACCCATGCAAATGCATGGTCCACAGGCACCTCTGCCCATTCACTCATAAACGCACCTCCTATGCTTAGAGCATGGTGACAGATTTGTTCGCAGACAAGAAAGGTTAAGGTGATACGTCAAAAGCTTTTTTAAAGAGCTAGGAAAAAGCACAAGCATCCTCTTGTTATTTTTATCATGAACATTATTATCAGCATTGTTATTGTTCTGCCCTTTCTTATTATTATTTAAAGGTCTAAGTTCTGATAATCTTATAGCATCAAAGCTGATAATGTACCTACCATGCTATTTTCAGATGCATCATCTTGTTCATAGAGCTTTCTCTGTTAGCCCATGAGTTTTTACAATCCCAGGTCAGGTCAGGTCATTAGATCTGCTACTGGTAACCTGTAATCCAGTACAACCTGTTCAGGGTCGGGTTGCCGGCGACTAAACCGGCACTCCCACTGCTCCCTTCCGGGACTGGTGAGGCGGGTGGCTAGACACCCTTATGGAGATCCATAAAAGGGCGTTGGCTCAGGAGAGCCACCGACGGCCATCTAGCTCCACTGTGCTGTGTGCATGCCACACGCAGTTGGCCCCCGGGGTGTGTCTACCCATGCATGCGAAGTCTGGATCCGGCAGAATCTGCGGAAGAAACCTATCGGTTCAACGGAGAGGAAGGCGGTTACAGCAATGCACTGTGGAGTGCAGAGAGCAAGATGAGACACCGAAAGGATATCTTGGTCATCCACTGCATCCGTGCTCATCCTCCAGTCGTCTCGACTTAGTCTTGCCACTGGAAATTGGTGGACCCGGACGAGAGAGTGAGGTCGACATTGCGCAACTCCTCTTCACTTTAAACAAACTCATCGCGCAAGTCATCAGTCATCCCAAATGACCTTTCATCCTTCATCACTTCATCACCCCCAAGTCCTGTGGCGACAGGCGAGCGACGAAACGACAGGTGTGGGTACACTGGCAGTCGCAGCCGCAGACCTGCATGCAGGCGGCTCAGGCCATAGGGTCATTCTTCGTCGACAGGAGCAGCGATGGAGCTCAGCAGCCGTCTGAGCGTCTGAGCAGCCCTCTTTAGGAATGCACTGCTCACCTCCCTGGCATGAGGAAGGGGCTAGAAAAGGTGCCCTAAAAATTGCCTGCTCCATATCACCCTGGCCAGCATACCGCGGCTGGCGGGGACCCTACATCAGCGGTCGAAACAAAAAGAAAGAAAAGAAAAAAACAAGGATCGTTCCTCTCACCATTGGTGCTTGGAACATAAGGACTCTCCTGGACAGAGATAACGCGGACAGACCCCAAAGGAGAACGGCACTAGTTGCATCCGAACTCGCCAGATACAACATTGACATCACAGCCTTGAGTGAGACTCGGCTTGCAGTCGAAGGCGAGCTCTGTGAACGGGGATCTGGTTACACCTTCTTCTGGAGTGGACGAGGAAGCGAAGAGCGACGTGAGGCTGGCGTTGGTTTTGCAGTAAAAACAGCACTTGTCAGCAAGCTAGCTGGAAACCCAAAGGGAGTCAACGATAGGCTTATGACCATGAAACTCCCACTGGCATCTGGCCAGAAGCACCTCACCATTGTCAGTGCCTACGCCCCAACCATGACCAACCCGGATGAAGTGAAGGCGAAGTTCTACGAGGACCTTCACTCTGTCATTGCTGCTATCCCTAAAGCAGACAAGCTCATCATTCTTGGGGACTTCAATGCTAGAGTTGGCTCTGACTACATCTCCTGGGATGGAGTGATTGGAAAGCACGGTGTGGGCCACTGCAACCCAAATGGATTGCTTTTGCTTCAGACTTGTGCAGAGCACGAACTGCTGATAACCAACACAGTTTTCTGCCTCCCTACCCATAACAGGACGTCATGGATGCACCCTCGCTCAAAGCATTGGCATCTCATCGATTACGTCATCATCAGGAAAAGGGATAGGCAAGATGTACGTGTAACAAAGACCATGTGCGGCGCCGAGTGTTGGACAGACCATCGCCTTGTAGTCTCGAAGCTGAATATTCGAATCCAGCCCAAGAGACGCCCCCAAGGCCAGAAGGCTCCAAAACGGCTCAACATCGCTAAGCTGAATAACATCACCATCAAACAGTCCTTTGTGGAGCTACTGGAAGATCGTCTGGAATCCGCCTCTCTGGACAACCAGAATGTGGAGTCTGACTCGAGGACCCTGCGTGAGCTGATCTATAGTACAGCTTCAGAGACCCTGGGACCCATGACCAGAAAGCACAAAGACTGGTTTGATGAAAACTGTGATGAAATCAAGCAGCTTCTGGATGAGAAACGCCGTCTGCATCAAGCCTACCTGAGCAACCCAAAGTCCACATCAAAAAAGGATGCGTACGATGCGATCCGCAGGACTGTTCAGCAAAAGTTACGCCAGATGCAGGATAAGTGGCTGAGTGACAAAGCTGATGAGATCCAGGGATATGCTGACAGGCACGATATGAAGAGGTTCTATGATGCCTTAAAAGAAGTCTACGGCCCCACATCCTCAGGATCATCCCCCCTCCTCAGTGCAGATGGGAATACCTTGATCACCGAGAAGGAGAAAATTCTCGAACGCTGGGCTGAGCACTTCAACAGTGTCTTAAATCGCTCTTCCTCCATAAATGATGAAGCCATAGACCGTCTCCCACAAGTCCCCATCAACGAAGCACTGGACGATCCGCCAACACTTCTTGAGACCCAGAAAGCAATCCGTCTGCTATCCAGTGGCAAAGCACCTGGCTCAGACTCCATACCAGCAGAGGTCTACAAGGATGGAGGCACTGTGCTGACTGAGAAGCTCCATCAGCTGTACTCACTCATGTGGAAAGAAGAGACGATCCCCCAGGATTTCAAAGATGCATCTATCATTCACTTGTACAAGCGAAAGGGGAACCGGCAAGCCTGTGATAACCATCGGGGCATTTCCTTGCTCTCCATCACAGGCAAGATACTTGCCAGGATCCTACTAAACCGCCTCACAGCACACCTTGACCAAGGTCATTTGCCTGAAAGCCAATGTGGATTCCGGAAAGAGTGCGGAACCACTGACATGGTGTTTGCTGCAAGGCAGCTGCAAGAGAAATGTCAGGAGCAAAATGCTGATCTGTTCTCCACCTATGTCGACCTCACTAAGGCCTTCGACACCGTGAGTAGAGAGGGACTGTGGAAGATCATGGCCAAGTATGGATGCCCTCGGAAATTTATTTCCTTGGTCAGCCAATTCCATGAAGGCATGCAAGCTCGAGTCCAGGACAATGGCGAAACATCTGCTCCTTTTGCTGTCACAAATGGTGTGAAGCAAGGCTGCGTCCTGGCTCCAACGCTGTTCAGCCTCATGTTCTCTGCAATGCTTACTGATGCCTTCAGAGATGGTGATGTTGGAATCGGCCTAAAGTACCGAACAGATGGCAAGTTGTTTAACCTCAGAAGGCTTCAAGCAAAAACGAAGGTCATGACAGACATCATCAGAGACTTTTTGTTTGCTGATGATTGTGCCCTCAACGCTGGATCTGAAGCTGACATGCAACTCAGCGTCGACAAGTTTGCCACTGCCAGCAGGAACTTCGGCCTTACCATCAGCACGAGGAAAACTGAAGTTCTCCATCAGCCAGCCCCAGGGAAACCCTACGTTGAGCCCAACATCACAGTCAACGGTCAGAGACTCAGTGCGGTGGAGCGGTTCACATACCTTGGCAGCACACTGTCACGAAATGCGACCATCGACGATGAAGTGAACGTCAGGATTGCAAGAGCAAGCGCAACTTTTGGCAGACTCAGTGCAAATGTCTGGAACAGAAGAGGCATTAGTCTTGAGACCAAGCTAAAGGTCTACAGAGCAGTAGTTCTCCCCACACTACTGTACGCCTGCGAAACTTGGACAGTGTACCAACGACATGCCAAGAAGCTGAACCACTTCCACACAACATGCCTCAGGAAGCTACTGAACATCAAGTGGCAAGACAGGACCCCAGACACAGAGGTGCTCGCAAAAGCCACCCTTCCCAGCATCTTCACCATCCTGATGCAGTCCCAGCTTCGCTGGGCTGGACACGTGGCGCGCATGCCAGACCATCGGCTGCCCAAAAGGCTCTTCTATGGTGAGCTGCAACAAGGGAAGAGATCACACGGAGGTCAGAAGAAGCGCTTCAGAGATACTCTGAAAGTCTCTCTGAAAGCGTTTGATATCAACCCTGACTCCTGGGAGGAATCTGCAGTGGACCGTGACAAATGGCGCGCTGCTGTGCACAAAGGCGCCAAGTTGTGCGAGGCCAACAGGACTGCAGCAGCTGTTGAGAAGAGGCAGGCCAGAAAGTCACGGGCGAACAAGCTCCCTGACAATGATATGCCTGTCTTTGTCTGCCCCAACTGTCAGCGAACATTTCGTGCGCAGATTGGACTATTCAGCCATCTGCGCATTCACAGATAGATTCATGAGCATCCTTCCCCCCACCCCACCACCACCCTCCCCCCATCCCCCAGCTGGATGACAACGATGGTCATCATCGATCTCGATGGACATGCCACCACCACAATCCCACAATTTCTCTCACTTTGAGAGATATTGTGGGATTGTGAGAAAGTATGGTTACCTTCCCACTGTTACGAAAGCATGGGAAGTCCAAACATTTCCTTTGTCATCAGGGTTGGTTTCTTGTCTTTTACCAACACAAATTTTATATTAGAGAAAACTGAGATAGAGAAAAGAAAAAGAGAAAGGGGGGGGACAATGGCAAAGACAATCATGATAATGATGGTGACTTTGGCGAAGAAGGTGATGGCACAGTATTGGTTTTAAAAAAATGTGTGCTGTATGTTTGTGTTTACTTTTGTCTATTTACTGACCTGGTTGATTTGTTCTTCCTTCACTTTGTTTTTAGAATGATATTTACATATTCTGACACTGAGTGTCTTCTCTGAAACTGAGAATCTATTTTGAATCTATTTTCAGTGCGGCCTTGCATGTGAAAGAATGTAAACATACATTTTTTATTTTAGATACTACTATAGAGAAATGACGCTATTATGTGTGGTGCTTTTACATGCAGCTGTTAAGCGACTGATGAAAGAAGCGCAGGAGCTGAAGGACCCCACAGAGTTGTACCATGCACAGCCTTTGGAGGTAAGCAAAACAGACAGTGTGAATGAATAGAATCAAGCTGTTGGTTGACATAATGTACCAGTCACATTATCAGTCAGCCATTAATTTGACATGGGTTACTGTCATATGAAAGGAGGTGGTTAGTTTTAGAATGTGTATTTGGTGTCATATATTGTACCATGTCAAACTGATGCAAACTACGCCAATTGGTTTGCTCTGCTTGGCCAAATTTAGTGCGGCTAACAGTGAAAAGACGACCTGTCTTGCCCGGTCCGCTGTTAGCAAATCAAATGCCTCTAAAAGCTACAAGCTCTGAATCATTCCTTTGGCCAAGGCTCTCCACGCCATCTTGTCAGGTTTACGCTCTGTCTCGTCTTACGCTTTTTTTTTGCTATTAAGTGTGTTCATTTGGCCTTATTTTGCTGCATGTGGCTTGAGTTTATTGTATTCTTACATTCTGTGTATTCGATTCGACTTGGCCCCCTCGAATCGTTCATTTTTCTCTACCTCTAAGTCGATCATGTCTTTCCTTTCTCTGTTGGGGATCGGATTTTTGCTGGGTGCCTAAGCGCGGTTACCATGCCTCGTATGCCATCCCACGACGGCAGGAATCATGATGCTGGGATCGAGACTTGGCAAGGGACTCCCAGGCCCGGAGCTCATGATTTCTCCCAATAGGGACTGCGGCGATGCGTCTTTAGATGTTGATCGCTGAGGCGACACTCGTACCATTAAAATGGTCATGAAGGGGACCAAGGGGAAAGGGGTACGAGCGTCGTCTCCTGAGGTGTCCCAGCGCGAGGCAGGAAAAAGGGGGAGTGGCAAGTCCTCTCTTGGCGGTGGGGACTCACTGCTAGGCACAAACTCCCAAGTGGAGGCCACGCCCAGCCGTTATCCGGGTCCTCACTCGGAGACGGCCCTCAGGGGCCCTATTGCTGTTCCCCCTCCTCCCTCCACTGCCGACCCCCCTTCCCCACCTCCTCTGTGGGGGAGAAAGTTTTGGTTGGGGGGGGGGGGGGGGACCTCTACTTTGCCCACCCCGGGCCAAGCCACCCCAGTCTCCCCACAGGAGGGGATTCAGGGTGCGTGGCCACCTGCTCTGCAGGTCTTCCTACTATCCGGCCAGTCTCCCCTGCTGGGGGAGGCCCGTGTGAGTCAGGCGGTTCCGGGCAGTCAGCCCGCTGGTCTTCGGGTGGGACTGACACCCAAGTCGGGACCTGACCTCCCTCCGACTTGGCCTGTATTTTCCCTTCATGGAGGTCAAGGTGCCAGTGACCCCAGGTTGGAGTTACAGGATGGCTGGTGCCAGCGGATGGTTTCCCCCATTCTACCCGTACTGGGGCGTACCTATGATGCACTTTGGGTTGCCGGGATGACTAGGGGCCAACCCCTCGTCCTCTCCCCACTGGACCCAACCGAGCACATCTCACAAGGTGACACACACGGCCCCGACAAGTGGGATCGACGTCTTGTCGGTCAGGTCGAGCTCCTCGACCAATATTGCCGCTCAGTCCTCAACCCACAGGTGACCTCCACGGTCACAATGGCCTCCTTGTCATGACTGACAGCTACTGAGGGGCCCCGCTCAACCCAGGGGAGCCTGCAGTTCCCATCTTCCCAGCCCTCGGTCCTACAGGGAGATGAGTGGGTGTTTGTCCCCTCTCAGCACTCATGGGTCCCTCTTGCATCCAGGGATGCCCTGACTGAGAAGGTATGGCAGCCACCATCCCACGTGTGGTTGGACCTATGGTCCACACTCTTCCCCGCCCGCTTCAGGCGTCAAGGAAATAACAGCTGTGGCCATGGTCCCTGCTCGGGATCATCCCAGCTCATCCCGCTGGGCTGACCACAGCTCACAGGACACCACTTGGGATGGCACCCAGCAGGGGATGGACTGGGTGGAAGAGAGGGAGCCTCTGTCTTCGGAGGAAGACGAACAAGCGGATGAGCACTCTTTGCCCCCATCCCAGGGGGACAGATCGAGCCCACGCCTCCCTAGGGACCAGCCTGAACCAAACTCGGACTTAACCAAGCTCGAACTGACCCTCCCCAATCGGGTCACACATGCTGAATCAGTCCCTCAGGCTACATTGTTACCCTTGACCCTCCTTAAGCCGTGTGACTCCAGAACCACCAGATGACTCAGAGTGCCAGAAATGACGCAGGAATGGCTTAATAAGCCAGCCCGCACTGTCAGGGGTGTTGCTTCCATTCCCTCTCCAGGCAGGGAGTCCCTCTGTGCCCTGGGCGCCTTTTCCCTGGCCAAGTTCCTTAAAGATTCCTCCAAAGACAGGGTGTGGTCCTTGTACACACAGGACCACCCTGCCTACAGGGAAGCAGAGCCCTCCAGGCAGGACAGGATGTTGGTCTCACAGCACACCACCTTCCCCACTTCAGCTACTCTATCTTTTAAAATGTTAGGAGAGTGGGACAGATTAGGTCACCGCTGCTTCCTCAAGGTTTCCACAGTTTATACCTTCTTGGACACGTTCCTCCACAGGGCCAGTGAGCTGTGGGAACAGCATCTGGTTAATCAGGACACGGGGTCGCCTTCCTCTGTCCCGCCGGGCCTCTTCACCGGCCAGAGGTTAAACGCTTTTGGAAATAGGGTTGCCTCCGGTCTCACGGCAGCTGCAGACACAGCTGCCAGCTTTCACTTCAATACTGTCCTCTGGGACTCAACGACTGGATTGTGTCGGTGCTAGAGTCGGGGTACATGCTGCCTTGGGTGGAAGACCACCCCCCTCTTGATCCATTCCTCCTCCTTATGTGCCCAGCTCGGCGGAGCAGGAGAGCATCTTAGAGACAGAGATATTGCACCTACTCCTCATAGGAGTGATATCTCAACTCTCGGACCCGGGCCCCGGTTTTTACAGCCAGTTGTTCGCTATTCCAAAGGTCTCGGGAGGGTGGAGACCAGTCTTGGACTTGTCCCGCCTCAACAAATTCCTCCCCAAAATCAAATTCAAGATGGACACATAGGCACAGATTCGGGAGACCATTCAACAGGGTGATAGGGCTACCTCTGTCAATCTGAAAGATGCTTATTTTCATATCCTCATCCATCCAGCATCCCGTCGGTACCTGAGGTTCGTGTGGAGGGACAAGGTGTTCCAGTTCTCGGCCCTCCCATTTGGTCTGTCCCTTGCCCCTTTCCTGTTTACCAAGGTGGTGCGGGAATTGGTGTCCATCATCTGGTCGGAATCCATTCATCTCTGTGTGTACCTGGATGACTGGCTCATCCTGGCCCAGTCGCAGGCCCTGTGCCAGAGTCATACGGCCAGACTTCTAGACCTTTGCTCCCAACTGGGCTTCCTCACGAACCAGGAGAAATGCGATCTATCCCCAAGTCAGTCCTTCGACTTCTTAGGGATGAGATTCGACACGCGGTCCATGATAGTCTCTCTGACACCAGATCGCTGGGACCGACTGGCAGGCCTCCTCAGCCACTTGGGCCGTTCCTCCCAAGCAACAGCGCGGACACTTTCTTCTCTCCTGGGCATGATGGAGTCCATGGCACCCCTCATTCCCCTGGGCAGGGTTCTCAAGTGCCCTCTTCAGAAGGCACTGAGGCTACGGTGGTCCCAGAGCACTCAACCATGGGATACCTAGATATGTCTGGGTGAGTGGTTCCTTGAGGTGACATCAGAGTGGCTAATCACCCCACTTCGGACACAGGGGGTGCCCATAGCCCCACCTACTCTTCAGGTGGCACTCTTCACAGACGTCTCCTCACTGGGCTGGGGAGCCCATATGGACTCACTCCATGCAGCAGGGACTTGGTCCCCGGAGGAGCGTCTATGCCACATCAATGTTCTGGGACTAGAGGCAGTTCGCAGGGTTCTCCTGCTCTTCATGGGGAGGCCATTGGCAAGAGCATCCATTTGTTCATGGACAATATGATGGTAGCATGTTATGTGAACAAACAGGGGGGGAGCACATTTGGCAGACCTCTCCCTGCAGACTGAGGCTCTCCTCTGTGGTGCCACAGCAAAGGCATTGCACTTTCAGCGAGACACATAGCAGGAAAAGCCAACATCTTGACAGATGCTCTCAGCAGGTCCAAGAGTGTCATCCACACAGAGTGGACCCTGGACAAGGACACCCTTCAGGGGGTGTGGGAACGGTGGTTTCAACCAATGGTGGACCTCTTTGCCACAAAGTTCAACAAGAGACTTCCCACTTAGTCTCTCCGGTTGCTGACCCAGAAGCGTAGGCAGTGGATGCTCTCTCTTTAGACTGGAACAGTCTGATTGCCTATGCATTCCCTCCCTTTCCAATTCTGTCCAAGGTGATCCAGAAAGCCAGATTGGAACGCCTGCAGCTGATTCTCATTGTGCCGAAATGGCCAGCCCCTCCTGTTATCCAGACCTTCAGTCCCTGACACATGTTCCACCCCTGAAACTTGAAACCAAACCTCATCTGCTGAGGCAGCCTCATTTGGGGATTCTTCATTCTAATCCTCAACTGCTGCACTTGCACGCGTGGCTGCTGTGCGGTTGGAACTGTCAGCATCACCATTGAAGTCTTCGACCCCTCGGTCGGCCTCTGTGTTGGTGGCGCTTACCCATGGGGGTGCCTCCTCTGACCTCCTCTCCATAGTCACCAAAGCAAGGAGGGAGGGAACTGAGACTTTGTATGACTTTCGCTGGAAGAAATGGTTGCGGTGGTGTACGGCTCAGGACGTTCCCCCTACTAACCCTACGAGCATGCAGCTGGCCAACTTTCCTGATTTTCCTGCTTAGAGAGGTGGCTCGGGGTGCCTCCTCCCGAAACCTGGAGGGGGGGGGGGGGCTGGGGGGTTCCCTTTTGCCCCAAATCCCGGGGGGGGGGGGGGGGGGGGGGGGGGTTTCACTCCCCTTGGGGCCGTGGTTCGGGGGGGGGGGGGGGGGCCCTTAGGGGGGGGGGGGGGGGGGCCATTAGGGGAAGGGGGGTTTTGGGGGGGGGGGGAAGGGTCATCAGTGCTTTTTGGGGGGGGTTTTTGGGGGGGGTTGGGGGGGGCCCCCAAAGGTTTTTCCTTAAATTTGACACCCTTTTAACCCCAAGGGAATTTTTAGGCTGTTAAGGGGGGGGGGGTTAGGGGAAGGTTTTGGGCTTCCCATGCCAAACGGGTTCGTGAGTGGGGCCCAAATAAACTTGACCCACTTTTCCCCTTTCGCTTTTCTTTGTTTTTTTTTTTTTAAACCGCCTTTTTTTCTGTCCTCAGCTCCCCCCCCCAACCTTTTTTCCACTTTCCCTTTTTTTCTCTGCGGCCTTTTTTAACCCCGCCGTTTTTTTGCCGTGGGGTGGCAAACCTGTGATGGAGGGGAAGGAGACCGGGGATTGAGGAGCACGCTGCTCTCAACACAACCCCTTTGGGCTCAACCCCTCCTAAAAAAGGGCGGCACAAAATTGGCCCGTGTGTGTCAATCGCTCCCCCTTCGTGGGGCGGGGCCCCAAAAATGGCAGTTTTTGCGACGAAGGAAAACCCCCCGTAGTGCTGGGCCCCTCTGTCCCCCGGGAGCGGGGCATGTTTCGGGGGGAGCCATTTGGGAGCTGGGTTTTGCTGGTTTGTATACCCCCCAAAACCTGGGGGGGTCAAGCTGGTGTTCCCTTGCCCCTTTGGCCCCTAAGTTGGACCCCAGGGGGGGTGGGTAAGGGGGGGATGAAATTCACATTTTTCTTTTAACCCTGAAAGCTAAACAAAAACACCCCCCCCCCAAAACCGGAAAGACGACGACCAGGGGAACAAAACTCCAACCCCTGAAATCGGAGGCTTGAGACCTCTGGTTTTTGGCCATCGTGGCTAATGATGGAGGGCGCTGATTTACGACAAACCCCCTTTCGGCTCTCACCCCTTCGCTGTCCAGAAGGGGTTTCAGTGCTGGCAGGAAACGCTCAGATCCATCCCAAGGGGGCTGAAGGGGGCCCGGGGGCGTTTTTATACAGACAGAAACCAAAAGCAGACACAAACCCTTCTCAAGGCGACCACTTTTTGTGGGATAAGGGGAGGGGAAGATTTTCCCCTCCCCCAAAAGGGCCAACTGGGTCAAAAGGGATCCTTTAGAGCCCCGGGGGGTTTTAAAGGGGTTTTGTCTGAGGCCGAGATCAAAAGCGAGCTGTCCTCTCTGGGGGTGAAACCCATGTGACTGGACGGGAGGAAGGGGGCGGACCAGGGGTCCCGACCAACACTTTTCCCTTTCCCCACCTTTTTTGCCCGATGTCCCCAAAGGGCATTTGGTTTGGAAAACCTGCTAGTTAATGGTCAAGGGCCCGTACTTAAAACCCTCCCCCCTGAGATTTCCTTTTTAAGGGGCCAGAAAATTCCCGGAAAACGGGGGGGAGAGGGGCCATGTAAGGAGGAAAAGTCGGGGGGGGCAAAATGTTCGAAAGGGGCGCACCAGGCGATTGCGTCAGTGCAAGCCCTGTGGCGAACTGCGGAGGTGGCCCCCTCCTCTCAAGAAGGACTCCCCGCCCCGGAAAAAAGAAAAACAAATTTCCCGAAAGTCAAGACGAACAAAAATTTCCTTCTTTTAGGCAAGGGAAAAAGGGGGGCCGCGTCCGCCCAAGGCCCTCGGGATGGGCCTTTTTCCGTCCCAATTCAAGGGGGGGGGGGGGGAAGGGGGGGGGGGCGCGGTCCAGACGGGGCGTCCACAGGAACGTCCGGGCGGGACGACATAACCCCCCTCGTCGGGAAACCCTGGGGCCTTTGGGGGGAGGCGCCCGTGTCCACCCCTTCCTCACCTGCCCCGGCAGGGGGCCTCCAGGGGCTTTGCGGGGGGGAGAGAAAAGCCCCTTCGGGGGGGGGGGGGGGGGGGGGGGGGGGGGGGGGGGGGGGGGGGGGGGGGGGGGGAGGGGGGGGGGGGGGGGGGGGGCGTTCCCGCCTCCCGCCCCACCCCACCCCCCGGCCCCCCCCCGCCCCGCCTCTTCCCGCCGGGGCCCCCGGGCTGGGGAAGTGGCCGGGGAAACCCCCCCCTTAAACCTCCAAAAATCAAAAGGGGGGGAAGGGGTGCGGGGCCCCGGGCGGGTCGGAGGGGCCCCAGGGGGTGGATATTCCCCACCCCCCGGGCGGAAAACCGAAAAATTTTAAAGTAAAAAAAAAAATACTCCCCAAACCGGCGGACCTTTAGCCCCGCAAGGGGGAGCCCGGGGGGAGCGATGGAAGGGCCGCAGCTTTTTTTTTTTTAAAAAACCTTTTTTAAAGGCAATGTCCCAGGAAAATCCGGGATTCTATGCCAACTTCCAGGAACTCCACTGTTTGTCGGGGGTTTTAAACCTTCATCGGCAAATGCAGGAGAAATCCTTTCAAAAAGATGGCAAGGGGGTTTTTTCTCTCTTGGTTTTTAAATTTCCCTTTTTAAACCCGCCCAAACCGAAGCAAAGGGGTTTACGGGAGGGGTTCCCTTCTTTTTTTTTTGAAAGTCCCTTTTTTACAGTTCAGTTCTTTTTAAACACCCCTTTTTACAGGGGGGTGGCAGTCAAAGTTTACGCTCCGAGAAAACCCTCCGGTTTTGCCTCTCTTTCCTTCCCCCCTTCCGTCCGGTTCTGAGCGGACCCTCATGAAACCCGGTCGACCACCCCCCACTCCGTTTTTAAATGTTGGGGGCCTTTAAAACGGGCACTTTCCCCCTCAGGGGGAAATGAATGACATCACCCGAGGGCCCTTTTCTTTAAAAAATTTCCCCTCTGACATGGAAATTGTGCCGTCTTAAAGACAAGTCCCCCCACTTTCCTGCATTTTTCCTCTGGAAAGCTCTCGTGTTTTTAATCTGTCGGTCTTTTGGGGATCCCCTCGTTGGGCCGGGCTTAAAGATGGAAAAGGGGGCAAAAGACATCTGGGACGGGGGTGCCCCCTTTCCCCGTCGTCCCCCCCCCACGATGGAGAAGGTACCCTCGGGCCCGACCGCCTGAACTTGGCAAAGCAACTGGGGGTAAAGTGGAAACTCAGGAAGAAACCCTATTGAAAACAAGGACCCTGCTGACCCACTGGGGTCGGGTTTGATTGCGCCAAAGCAGGGAGTCCCATCGTCTACCTCCAAGCCCCCATTTCCCCAAAAACGCCCTGGAACAACGCCAAAAGTCGGGGGGGGCCCGCAATTTTCGGAAGGGGGAGCGGGACGACGCGTCTTTTTGGAGACTGGATTTCCGAGCGTTTGAACCCCCTCAACAACTGAGGGAAAGCCAGGGAAAGTTTTTAAAAAGCCAGAGGAATCTTTAGAGATTTTTGCTCTTCCTTAACCTCCAAAACACCCAAGAAAAAAAGTGTGGGGGGTTTTAAAAAGAATTTTGGGCCCGACCTTCCACCCTCCCTTTAAAATTTCAGACGGGTCTGGTCCCCAGAGAAGAAAGCATTGCCAATTTGCTTGCCTCCACAATAAAAAAACTCGGATTTTTCCCCAACAAAACTGCCCCGCTTTCTTAAAACCAAAAACCTGCAGAAAAAAAAACCAGTAACTTCTTTTTTCCCACAACACAGAGAATTACCAAATTTCCCTTTTACAGTTTAAAAAACTTAAATCGCCCTTCAACCTGTAAAAGGGGTTTCCCTTTCCCGGGGTGGGGCAAGTCCATTATATACCCCCCCCTAAAGCACCTTTGCCCCAAACCTGTCGGGACACCCTGCTTAAAAGTTTTTTAACCACATCTGGGGCACAGGGGTTCTTTCCCCCCCTGGGGGGAAAGCCCTCAAATCCCCGGGGTGCCGGGGAAAACCGGGGAAAAAACCCCTCCGAACCCCTCCCAAAAATTACCGCCCAATTGGGGACGACCAGCTCGTCTGCAAACGATGGAGAAAAATGGTCAATGGTAACTGAGGGGGGGAAACTAAAAGGACCGACGGGCCCTTTTGGGGAAAAGGGAAAATTGGGGGGTTTTCCGCAAGGGGATCGGCCCCAAACCCGGGGAAACCCTCCGGTTTTTTCGGGAAAACCCCGATAAAGAATTCTTTCGTCAACAAACAACATTGGTGGCCATATTTTTTGACCGGGGGAAACTTTCATACCAAAGTGGAAATTTGGTAATTTTTTTCCGCTTGCACAAACTCGGCTTCCGAGGCACCTGCCTCAAAAATCCACAATTTTTTACCCAAAGGGGGGGGCGGGCAATTCCCCGGGGGGGGAGGGGGGGGGGGCCGGGACCACGGGGCCGTCCAAATTACCACGAGCAGGGGCTGGGGGTCCCCCCAGGGGGGGGATCCCGGGCGCGCCTTTTGTTCACATCCCAAAATTTAATTTTTCCATGTTCAAAACCGTTCAGAAAGGATGGGCAGCTCCTGTTCGTGGGGGTGAATTTTTCTTTATATGCAACCGGCCACACGGGACGCCAGCCCTCCACGACGGCTTCACTCTGCTCAAAAAAATCCAGTGGGTTGGGGCAGAGGAAAAAAGGCTTTCCCCATTTTCGGGCCCCCCAAAACTGAATGGGATCCACTTTCATAATTTTTGCCAATTCCAAACAGGACCCGAAAACCGGGGCGGGAAAATCCACCCAAACCCGGCGGGGGGCCCAAGGGAAACCAGATTTCTAGGGGTTTTCCCTTTGATCAGAACGGGAATTTTTTCACCACAAATTTAAAAAGCTGAAAAAATCTTCCCAAAAACCCTGGGGGGGAAAATCCCCGGTTTGTGGCAACACAAAAAGAACTGGGGGGGGCTGAAAAGAGGACTCTCTTTCACCTCTACAAGCCCCGGTCCGGGCCAAACTGGGTTAAGGGGAATTTGGGATACGGCTTTGGCCAAAACCCCTCCTACCTGAAAAATTTTTGGGCCCTGTACACCCACCAAAAGGGCCCCTCCCCAGCTTGGGGGGCTTTTCCCCACCACCCCTTGGTCACACCCCGTTTTCCCGAGGGGGGGGGAAACCCCCCTTTCCAACCCCCAGACTGGGAAACCCCGACCCTAACCCATTTTTTGGGAAATTTTTTTCGGGAACCCTTAACAAACCCTGCTTTTCGATGCGTATTCAACAACCCTTTTTATAAGAAATTTACAGACAACCCAAACTGCATAAACCCCCTCTCGGACTCCGCATTCGCCTCCCCTTTGGGGAAAATGCCGATTTTGGGTGTCGGGGCATCTCAGATTTCTCCCAATTCCCGACAGCCCCCCGGGGGGGCCTTTTCAAAACCCGGGTCCGAATTTTGAACTGGCCTCGTACCGGGAAAGGGCCCACCTTTCCTGGGCCTACAGAACCTACTTTTCCGGAACTTGGCCACAAATTCCCCCCCTTTTTAAGGGAACTCACTGGGCTTTCCAAAATCAGAAAAACGGAGTTTGCCCCCAATCTTCCCCGCGTTTTTTTCCCCGCCTTTCCCGACCGGGCCCCCAAAGGAAACACATCCTGTCCCCACAGCTCGGTAAAACACCGCGGGGAACCCACCGCAAAATGGGCCTGGGGGTTAAAAAAGGGTTTTCTCTTCCAAAAAGAAGAATTTCAGATCTTTTTTCCCAAATCCTTTCAGCCCTGGAGGGGATCGCCTGCAGGAAAAAATCCTCATCCCCAAAATGCTGGGAAATTTTTTGGGGCTTTTTAAACCCCCCGCAAAGAAGAAAGGATAAAGAGGGTTTTTTGGCCTGGTTCCCCACATGTTGGCCCTTCGTGGGAAAGAAAGGGGGGCCTGCTGGCCAAGGGAAAGCTGTAAAGAAAGAAATTTTCCAATCCTTTGGGACCCTATACAAACATTTAACCCGGGAAACAATACTTAAATTAAATTTTTTTTGGCAAGAGAAGTGGGAAAACCCAAGGACCCCCAAGCTCTTCCCCGATCCGTCCAAACCCCGGGGGGGAAACCCCCCCTTCCGGGGGGAAGAACAAAAGGAGGAATTTTGTTTTTGGGGGGTTTTTGGGGGGGGGGGGTTGGGGGGGGGGGGGGGCCCCCAAAAGGGCAACACTTTTTTTTTTTTACCCCCTTCAAAAATTTTTGAAGGGGGGGGAGGGGCCCCCCCGATGCGTTTCCCCGTGACAGCCTCCCCCCCGGAAACACAAAGCTCCTTGACTGTTGGGGTCGGGATGACTTAACACAGACTTTTCAAAGGCTTTTTTTGAAGACTTTGTTTCGTGAAGGGCCCTCCGTCGCTATTGGACCTTTTTTTTAAAAAAAGTAAAAATTTTTAAAACCCGATTTTAAGGTTTTTAAAAAATAAAGGAAAATTTTTTTTTTAACTTTTTATGGAAAGTTTGGAAATGTGACCTTTTTGTTTTTAAATTTGGGTTGTTTTTTTTTAGCCTTGTAGTAGTAATTGACGCGGCGATAGCCTTGAGATGGGGCCTTAGTGGTCGGCGAGGCTCTAAGCACCATAATTTCATTTCATTTCATTTCGGGGTGCCTCTCTGAAGGAAGCTAGAAATCCCAGAAGAGTGCCCCTCTGGGACTTGTTCCTGGTGCTGGATTTCATTCGAAAACAACCTTCGAGCCATTGGGTACTATTCCTTTCAACTTACTCACCCTCAAAACCATTTTCCTTCTGTTGCTGGCCACGGGCCGTCATAGAAGCGAGATTCATGGTCTTAGTGGAATGCCACAAGATCTGGCCTTCCACAGAGATGTTTCCATCACTCTCCATTTCCTTCCAGAGTTCCTGGCTAAGAACCAAGACCCTGAGGTCTCTTCCCCCTCTCTGAGGGTCAGACCTTTGATATTCTTGCCCAAGATGATGAGGATAGGCATCTCTGCCCTGTTCGGTGTCTCAAATACTGTTGGGATAGGTCTCGCCATAGGCGTTCTTCTCAGAGACGTCTGCTCATCTCCCTCAATGAGAATTACAAGAAAGACATCGCTGCAGGCACCATTTCCCGCTGGGTTTCCCAAGTCATTCGTAGAGCCTACTCTCATGCTCAGAGGGATATCAGCTGTCTTAATCCCAGAGCACACGAAGTGCGGGCCATAGCTACTTCAGCTGCTTTCCAGCACTCAGTGCCACTGCAGCATGTCTTGGAGGCAGCCTTCTGGCGGTCTGAAAATCCCTTCATCAACTTCTACCTCAGGGATTTCTGTATGACCAGGGCTGACGGTTCCAAGGGTATTCCCTTTGTCGCGGCTAACACTGCCGTCTCAGTTACAAGGGCTCCCCATACGAACCAGTAGGCGTTACCCTCCTCCATTTGCTTTAAATTCTGCATCAGTCTGACATGGTACAGTATATGACACCAAAAGGAGGAGTTTTTATTATACTCCATGTTTGGTGATACATATACTTACCATGTCAAACTCGAATGCCCGCCCGTCTGTCCCCATGTCTCTGCCATGGTTCTTATGGGGCATTTTTCTCGATGGCCATGGAATGATTCAGCGCTTGTAGCTTTTAGAGGTGTTTGATTGGCTAAGAGCGGACCAGGCAAGACGGGTCGTCTTTTTCACTGTTAGCCATGTGAAATTTGGCCAAGCAGAGGAAACCAACTGGCGTAGTTTGCATCGGTTTGACATGGTAAGTATATGTATCACCAAACATGGAGTATAACACAAACTCCTCCTTTCTGTATATGTTGTCCATAACAGTGTTTATTGTCCCTTACTGATAATGGGCATCGATTTGCGCTTTATTGTGAATGGGCAAGGCAGCCCATGTGCATTACCTGGATTGTGATTCCCTGCTTGTTGGTTCAGCCAGCTACCTCATTGCTAGGCTTCAGAATGTCCAGAACCATGCTGTTCGTCTTGTCTTTCATTCCTCTAAATTTGATCACGTCTCTCCCCTCCTGCATGCTTTACACTGGCTCCCAGTACAAGAAAGAATTATTTTTCAAAGTCATCTCTCTTTGTTGCAAGTCCATTGAGGCTACTGGTCCACAGTACCTTTCTGATCTCATTCATCTTTACATACCCTCACGCCAACTCAGCTCTTCTTCTGACAACCGCCTGCTTTGGATCCCCCCATTTCCAACCAAAATGTATGGCCAGTGCAGATTTTCATACCAAGCCCCCATTCTTTGGAATCAACTTTCTCAGCCTCTCCGTCACTCATCTTTGCTGCAATTTTTCAAATCCAAATGAATTATTTTTAATAATGTTTGGTATCTTGTTTTCAAGTTTTCCTTTTTGATATTTACATGTGTGTTCTATTTGTAAATGCCTAGGGCTTATTTTCAAGATAAGGCGTAAATGCCCATAGTAATAATAATGATAATTACTGGTAACAGGCAGGGAGTTAGCAGTGTCTGTAACAAGCGAATTTTCTCTTTCACAATCTGTGTGTGTTTGTGTGTGTCCTCTTTCTGTGGATCAACAAGAAAAACAAGGATTCAAATTCATAGTGGCATAAAATTGATAGAAATAAAATTGAATTTTGTTTAAAATCTCTCTGTCTTTCTCTCTTTCACGGTCACAGTAAGCCAGAGACGGCATGTGAAACGTGTAGCATGTCCGTGAATTTCGATCAGTGCTCAGTAAAGTCTGTGTCGGCTGAAAATGTAAACATAGATGAGCGAAATGTTGATTCGGGCTTGTTTTTTTGTTCCTACAATGGAATATTAATGGATTATGTTCAAAACTATTTGATGAGGATTACATTTCTTTTGTTTATAGTTTTTGTTTCGCTTGTCTTGGTGAAACATTTCTTAAAGTTTTTCAGTTGCCTGTGTTTAATGGTTACGCAGTTTTCTGTGAATCCGCAGTGAAGTTAACAGCACAGCGGAGACAATCCTGTGGACTGCTGTCTTGTAAAGAATGGGTTCTGTTAAAATGCAAAACTAGTTGATGTCCAGTCTGATCACTTCTGTCCATTCATTTTCGATAAATCTTTATTTTGTACAAGGCATGTTTTATATGTATGTGCTTATACACCACCAGAAGGTTCTCCTCATTACACTTCTTATATTATTATCATTACATTGAAAATGGGGTTGCTACATTGGAAGAATTTTTGTGTGATTGTTTATTGTCTGAAAAAGATGTATTTGTATTGCAGAGTCCTGATCTGAATATCAGAACTGCTAACATCTCATGTGATCTTGATGATAAAATGCATGTTTTTTATTTCCAGTATTTAAGTGAACCATTAAATGTTAACAGAAATTATGAAGACAATCAGTAAAATAATTATGGTGAAATGTTGATCAATATGTGTACTGCTTTAGATTTGTGTATTTCGAATGGGACGTGTTTTGGTGATCTCAAAGGTCACTGCACATACATATCTGACAGTGGAACATGCAGTAATGATTGTTGTTGTTCTTTTTGTTTTGTTTTTACTGTCAAGTGAACTCTGTGCCAGGATTTTTTTAAGGCTGTGAGATGGGTGTGTTTGAAAGAATTGAGTGACCGTTTGCCTTTGGCATTGTATGTCAACCCCCATACTGTCAATCGGAGCTCCATGCAAGAAGTTAATAGTCACCACACAACAGACAAGATTGCATGGAATAAAGCCAGTGTAGGTATGTTTAGAAATGTAATGTCATCAATTGAAAGGCAGGCCTGATTAGAAGATGCAATTGGATTAATAGATGTAGATGTCAGTGAAGCTGTGTCTGTTTTTAATGGATATGTGAGAGAAGCAGTGGAATGTGTGAAGAAACAGGTTGATTGTGGAAAAAATGACAAGAAAGATGATTGGTTTGATAAGGAATGTTGTGACACAAGACGAAATGTTCGTAATCTGTTAAAGAAATGTTGACATAGTTTGTCTAAACCTGATTGTAATTTATTTTGTAAAAGCTAGGCAGTTGTGGAAACATACATTGAAGAGGAAACAAAAACAGTTTAACGATGCCTTGCTGACGGCACTGCTGAATTTTGCAAGTAGCTGGAAAGACTTTTGGAATTCTGTGTGAAAAACCTTTTCAAGAAGCATGTGGTGTCAGCATTTTAAGGAACTGCATGAAACAAATTTTGTAAGTAATGATTTCACATGTGTAGATGATACTAATGGGGATAATTATGATGATCACTTTAATCGCCCTATTTCTAAAGAAAAAAATTTGTTGGCACTTAGAAAACTGAAAAAACCCCGCAAAGCAGCTAGTCCAGATGGAATAATAAAATCTGCATGATGTTTAGATATTGTATTAGACTATTTGGTAGTGTTTCTCAATGCTTTATTTGAAAGAGGCGTTTATCCAGAATCCATGGTTCTCCCATTATTTAAAAAAAAGAAAAGAAAAAAAAGACAATGCCAACAACCCAAATAACTACAGAGGGATTTCTTTGTCTAATATATGTAGCAAGGTGTACAGTGCTATCATTAATATGAGATTGCAGGAGCGGGTGGAGGAGAATAGCATAACAGATGGGTACCAAGTAAGATTCAAACGAAATTATTCAACTATAGATCATATGTTGACGTTGCTGGATTTATACAAAAAACAGTTCTATTTAAATTGTAAATTGTATGTTGCCTTGATTGATTTTGAGAAGGCTTTTGATTCTGTTAACAGAAGTACACTTTGGCCTATTCTATTTTAAAACGGCATTCATAGAAAATTATATAGATGTGTTGTTATTATGTATGACTGTGAAAGCAAAGGTGCAGTGTGGTGGTGCATTGACAGATTATATAATTGTACATCTGGGGTAAAACAAGGTGATGTTTCTCGTCCTGTTTTGTTTTCTCTGTCAATGAATTGACACCTGAAGTTATCAGTTCTGGATGACATTGTGCCACATTTCTCAATGATTCTTTGGAAATGTTTATTCTTCTTTCAGACATATCATACTAATATTAGAAATATCATACTAATATTAGAAACAGTGACTGGGTTACAAACTCAAATAAATGGTCTACAGAGAAGTGATAGAAAGATGGACCTATAATGGAATGATAATACCTGTAGTTAATGCGTATGAATATTAAGGTGAATTCTCTACATGCTTAAGCTTCACTTTTGTGCGTAAAGACTTTGCCAGTGGAATAAAAAGTGCTTTTTTTATGCATAATAAAGAAACTGTCTTTATTGAAAAAACGAATTTCTTGTGTTGTTTTTGAAGTTATTTGCTCAAATCCAACCCATTGTACAAAATGGAGCTGAAATATGAAATTAACTCAAATGAATACACAAAAGCTGCCATACAAGGCTGCTAGAATTGGATAACAGAGGTAAGAGAAATTGTTAGAATTATTTTGTATGAATTTGGATTTGGTTACATTTGGTTGAGTCAAGGTGTTGAAGATATAAATACATTTGTTGATATATTTCATGAAAGAATGATTGATTGTTGGTTGCAGAATTTGAATAGTCATGTTGAAAACAGTGAAAGATTTGACTTCCACAGATTGTTTACTCATATACAGGAGTTGCCAATTATATATCTGTGCATGCTGACTGTCATGACACCATGTTGGTTGTCATAATGTGCTTATTGTAAAAGTCAGATTTCCGGTATGGTGTGGCAGTGTTACTGTATTAATTTGAACTTGATATTTGGAGAAAGGCTCGTGATGCACGTATTTTTAGGCGCTGAGGTGAATATGTGTTCACAAGTTGTTGGGTTGTGAAGTGCTCCAAAATTTTTGCCATTCCCCTCTCTGCACACAGCTGAACTGGTCACAGGAGTGACCTGGGAAAAAATAGACCTTGGGGTCTGAGAGTGTCGTAGAACAGACACTGTTAACATTCTGAGAGAGAATGCGAGACGTAGTCTTGTTGGACTGTGGAGGTTTAGGGAAGCTGATTTTGAAGTACTGGTGAGTCAGTAATTTCAAGTTTGGTAATGAGAAATTTGGTGACATCTTTTGATCTAAATTTTGTGAATTTCGATGTTGTTATTTTTTTTATTTACATTTCTGAACTCTGGTTCAGTAAAACGAGAATGGTGACGCAACTCATGTGAGTACTATTTTTACTAGTTGATCGATTTAACTACAGTTAGGTTCTGAGGATGTTTCAGGATCCTTAGGGCCTGGCCTGTTTTCGGACAAAGGTGTTTGGCTGACATATCGCCCACCGAAAGGTGTTTGGGAAGTACCAACTGACAACACAGTTGTGAAAAGAAACAAGTGAAAATTATCATTATGATTTAAAAACTATAACGGGAAGTGTAAGAGAGAACAGAAAGAATTGATTTTGTTTTCCTGGATTGGACTTTTCATGATTTATCCCTGAAGGGAAACTGTGAACATAACAGTTTATTTTCTTTGAACTATTAATAATCAGAAAGGAGTGTCTTTACGTTGTTATGCTGTTTATCCCTGGGTAAGAGTGAAGTCAGAATGCAAACGTTGTGTGCGAGTCTATCTGTTGTGTGAGCTTGAGTTGAGTGAATTTGGCAGTGTGACACTGACAGACATTTGAAGCGCATTGTGAGAAAATTTTGGTTTGGTATTTCTGATATATACGTTCATTGTAAATGCTATCGACAGACATGCTCAAAATCTGAAATGTCCAATATGTTGATCCTTAATAGAAGATGAAATTCATTTTGTACTGTCTTGTCCTGGATGAAGTGATATTAGAGAGCAGTTTATGCTAGTCAAGTACAGTAAAGACACATGTTTATTTAGACTGATTGTAATTTTGTCATCAACAAAGAAAGTACTGTAAAGCAGTTGGCTATTTATTTCTGAAGCATCTAAAAGACAATGTTCGTATGAAACTTGATAATCGGAAAACGTTTTTGTTTTTTTCATGTTCACCACGCTTCTGAAGGGTCATGACCATCTCAATCTCAGTCTGTCTTCCTCTGTTTCTCTCTCTTCAAGGCTACCGGAAAAAGCTTATAACATGTTATATGATCTAGACTCTCAGGGTAAGGTAAACTGGTTAGGTTAGCTTTGGATCAAATGAACTGGAGTTAGGTTGTGTTTGACTGCAGCAGATGGTAGGGGACATAAATGGATTTATTTGCATATTTCAAGCTAGACTGAAATATGCAAATTGTAGATTGTCGATGGCAAGAATGGTCATATCATGTTCAAGAAAGCGATCAATACGGGTTTATAAACAGTTCAGTTCTTATTTATCAGTGAAAATGGATAGGAATTTGTGATATATCACTACAAAGCTCAGACAAGGGATTTCTGACATATTGCTACATTGTTTTCGTTATTGTAAGTTTTGTGACTGATCTTATTTGTCCCTTATGTAGATGTGTTGAAGAAATTAAACTTCACTTTATGTGATGTTGCCTTGCATTGAAAGACCTTATCAGTATCAGTATCAGTAGCTCAAGAAGGTGTCACTGCATTTGGACAAATCCATATACGCTACACCACATCTGCCAAGCAGATGCCTGACCAGCAGTGTAATCCAACGTGCTTAGTCAGGCTGTGAGAAAAAGAAAAAAAAGACCTTAGACATCAGTTAACCCCACAAAATTATCATACATGCCCAACTTAATATTTGAACTAGTTTTGCAGATTGCAAAACAGTTGGCTGTTTGCTTGTATAAAGCATTTAAAATACGCAATACATTAGTTACTTAATTATTATTTGTTGTGTATTTTTCAGTTTGTATTTGATCATTTACGAACATGCATTGTGATTAGTATGTCTTTATTGTTGTGGATTGTTTGTTCACTGTATCCCCTTCATGAGGGGCCATGGCCTTATTGAATAAAGTTATCCATATCCATATATATATATATCTCTGTGTTGTGCCTTCAAATGTCTGTCATTGTGTGTGTGGGTGGGTGGCTTCAGGGGGGGGGGGGGGAAGCGGAGGGGGGGGGGGTATTAAAACTTTATAGTCACCTTGCAGTTACCTGGTCTCTCTTGATTATTTCACTTTGTTTATTAATGCCTGTACGTTCTCTATAGTAAACCAGAGACCGTGATCATTATTCATTAAGTGTTGCACTGTGGTATCTTCAAACTCAAGTTGGCCATGCAGATCCATGTTGACAGCTGTAGGAACTGAAGCAATACTCCAAATGAAAGTCTTGTCTGCTGATTTCTTGTTCAGAGAGATATGTGACATCTGAAAATAGACGTGTTGCCAGCAGCAGGGACAATACCTTTTATGATTTGAATTTGAACTTTATTATTCGACAGTGATTTGAGTTCAAGAATGTTCAGTTAAAATGATTTCAAACAAGAGTCATTAATAGGCTTTTATGTACCGGGTTCTCGGAAATATTTCACCATTGTAAGATTGTTGAAGATCCCGTGTGTACACTTTGTAATCAAGACATTTAGGATATAATAATGTTGATGATGATTTATTTTGTAAAGGGCCTTTACATGTAAAACATGCTCTATTGCGCATGTAGTTACCTACGTTTACAACATGCATTTGAACACTAAGTGAAAATAGAAAATTAGAAAAACTGACATGCATAGCCCTTTACAGTCAACCAATGAAACACTCAAGCACAAACTAACACACACACACACACACACACACACACACACACACACACACACACACACACAACCGAGGAACTGTCAGTAGAGAGTTGTCAACTGAGCGCAGCGACCTAGAAGGTTGGTACAGATGGAGATCTGAAAGATATAGTGGCAAATTGTTGTGATAGAGACACTGAAAGCAGAGACAAGCTACTTTGTATTCAATTCTTGCTTTAACAGGAAGCCAGTGAAGTGTTCTGAATAGTGATGTTGTACTTCCTTGCCTGGGTTTACAGAATATGAGGCGGGTTGCATGATTCTGAATGTGTTGAAGTTTGTTTAGTTTGTTATCAGGGAGACCAGCGAGAAAATAGCTGCAGTAGTCTAATCTAATATCCTAATATCCAACATTTCTTGTGGCAGTGTCCTGAAACGAGGTCCTTTAGGACGAATTTTGAAATAATGCTGTATGAAAAATGTCATTACTGTTCAGTGTTCAAATTATGTGACGAGTTTGTTATATTTGGTACAAAATGGGACAGTAGCTGAGTGGTTAAAGCATTGGACTTTCAATCTGAGGGTCAGGGATTCGAATCTTGGTAATGGCACCTGGTGATAAGAGTGGAGATTTTTCCGATCTCCCAGGTCAACATATGTGCAGACCTGCTTGTGTCTGAACCTCCTTCGTGTGCACATGCAAGCAGAAGATCAAATACACACGTTAAAGATCCTTTAATCCATGTCAACATTTGGTGAGTTATGGAAAACAAGAACATACACAGTATGTACATCCCCTAAAACAGAGTATGGCTGCCTACATGGTGGAGTAAAAACGGTCATGCACGTAAAAATCCACTTGTGTACATATGAGTGAACATGAGAGTTGCAGCCCACAAACGAAGAAGAGAATATTTGGTACAAAAAGATTTTGTTAGAGATGCCAGATTAGATTTCATGCTACTTACTGTGAAATTTCATATTCATAAATGTTACCTGGCAAATACCAAAAATAGCATTCAAATGTATGTTGCAAATTTAAGAAACAGGTACCGGTACTTTGAAATGAAATATTTTTAAAGTGGATGTGATATGAAGCATTGTGTACACAATGGTGAAGAAGAAATGAGGAAATAGAGTGCTTGTACACGTTGATTTATTAATTTATTTAAATAATAATAATAATAATGATTCATAACTTTTCTATGGTGTGATATCCAGTACTAATGCTGCTCAAAGCGCCTTATATCATTGAGCCAGATATAAACAAAAAACATTACAACAGCTCAATCCAATGCGTTCACAGAATGAATAAAAAAGCATGATCCACCAAACAAAAATATCAAGTAAATAATGCTTAGATACTCACTCTTGCGCACGCACATGCACGCACGCACATGCACACACACACATGCACGTGTGCGTGCGCGCCCAGACACATTACATATATCAACTGCACTAAAACAGCATTACGTGAGTATAAATATCTCTAGCATAAACCTCCATGTGGCGAACAGACTTTGGACTATCCATCGTGCTGAGTACAGAAATGTTTGCAGAAAAGGTGCGCTCAGATCTGACTTGAAGGTCTGGAGATCAGGAGCATTTTTGAGGGACGATGGCAAAGAATTCTAAGTTTGGGGTACTTGAGTCCTAAAAGACCTTTTCCCTGCACATTTTAAATTAGTTCTTGGGACTTTAAGTAACAGTTCAGCACTGGATCTTAGCGTTCTACATGGTTTGTACATTTCCAGCACAGTGGAGAGATACGGGGGAAGAGATTCATCAAACTGTCAGAAGGCAAGTGTCGCTAGTTTATAGTGAATGCGGGACTCTATAGGAAGCCAGTGTAACTGATGCAAAAGAGGTGTGACATGATCAGATTTCTTTTTTGCTAGGATTATTATTTTGGCCATCATTGTTTACAAATTTTTGCTTGTATATGTAGATGCACTGTGGCTCTCCCAACTCCCCCATTTTTTTTTTGTTTTGGAAATTGTATTTATTTATTCATTCTTTGTTTTTCTTCTTTTTTGTTGGTAACATGTTGTGCAATTAATCTTGTAATATATCCTGCCCCTATCTCTCTTTCTGTCTCCCTTTTTCTTGCTTTCTCTCCTTCTCTCCTCCTCTCTATCGCCCTTTCTCTTTCCTTTCCTCTGAGTGCATGTGTGATTGCCTCCCCCAACCCTCCCCCCCCACCCACCTCCCCACACCCTCCCATTTTTTTTCTTTCTTATTTTTTGTTCGTTTAAAATGAAAGAAAAATGTTGTACTGTATGCCAAACAAGGGAATATATATATATATATATATATATGTATATATATATGTATGTATGTATGTATACACACACACACACACTCACACACACACACACACACACACACACACACACACACACACATATATATATATATATATATATATATATATATATATGTGTGTGTGTGTGTGTGTGTGACCCTCCACCACAAAATGAGTCACTTTGCACCAAAGGTTGATTTTTAGTTATTGATATATTGTAAATCTGCAATAAAAGGCCTTTACAAAAAAAAGTTTGTAAATCGGATGATTCTGTGAAAAGTTAATGTGATTTGAAGTTCTGAAGCTGTGAAAGTATCAAACTGAGAAATCAAAGCTGAAAAGTTTTGGAACATGTTCATAGCAACCACATACTTCTAATTAAGATATGTTCATGAAATTTGGCACACACATACAAAGTGGCAATAACCACAATTGCACAAAGTTTGACAGGAAAATATTGAGTGTACTTTATTTTATTCAAATATGAATTAAAGGGAAAAAATGCTAAATCATGATGCCGAATCATGTACAGTTTGTAATTCAATGTGCTCAGTGGCTTACTGTGTTTGTGATATCAACATAACCTGTACAACAAGCACAACACAATAACAAAAAGATCCATGCAACAAAATTGTTCACACAAAAGGTGTAAGTTCACATGCGTTTTATCCCGCCATAGCATCAAATGAAATACATCACATATTCCAAATGAACACTTCAAACACTTCATCTGCAAAGAAACCCCACTTTCCAAATCCATACTTGACACAATAAAGACACACAACCTCATCAAACAAACACTCAATGCACTACAAAATGTGGAAATATGTGGCACAGGTAATCAGTTCTTGTGGTACGAAGTGTTAGTCATCAGGGTGGATGGTGTTGGTGTTGAACCATCTTTCTCTACTCTTCTTTCACCACCTGTGGTGTCAGTACATTCCAAAAATGCTTTAACAAGGCATGGTTCATCCTGAAACAGTTTGTTATGTAATACTTCTTAAATTCAGTTTAGTTTTCTCTGTTTTGTTCTTGATCATCAATACAAAAAATAATACAGAGATTGGTATATTTCTCTTTGTTTTGAATTATTTTCTATAGGTTCTGGATTTATTCATTAATGTTAAAAATGTTAAATTCAATAAGTAACAATGTTAACCTGTTCTGATTTTAGTTATATTTTCAGTTTTCTTCATATACATAACAGATTTCATTCTTACACAGTTTTGTATTTTCTGGATTTATTCATTAATGTTAAAAATGTTAAATTCAATAAGTAACAGTGTTAACCTGTTCTGATTTTAGTTATATTTTCAGTTTTCTTCATATACTGTACATAACAGATTTCATTCTTACACAGTTTCGTAATTTCAGTTTTGTACATCTACATCACAGCTTTCATTCTTTACACAGGACTTTACAAAATGCTTCACTTCTAGTACTATGTATTCTATGAGAATAAAAAAAAGAATACACTTTTTATATATTTCTTTCATATTGTCAGATAAAGCAGTTCACTGATAATAAAAGTATGAAATAGTGATAATCAGTACTTTATCATCATGAGTATCAGTGTGCATATCAGTGTGCGTGAACAGGACATACTGCAATGCATAAACATGATAAAGTTACTTTATGTATTGAGCATGTCATGCACAATGATATCATTTATGGAAAGGTGCATGCAAAACGTTACAGTTCCATACATGTATATATATATACAAAGTTTGTAAAAATAAGGAAATACCTTTGCAACACTTAGGGTAAATTTATACTGTAAATCATACAACATTAACAGTTGACCACAAAATCACTCACCCATAGATAGGAGTTCCCAGCAGACAATATTTTAGTTGACAGTGTAGTTAGTTTACTGGTGTTGCAACTCCTTCTGATGACATGATTTGCCAGCAGTTATCTCAGAATTATTCATTGGTGCACAGGCAGGCTTATCAAGTATCAGCATATATTCTTGAACTGGAAAAAAAAAGTTTAGCTATTAGTAACACCATTAGTATTTACCGTTGACACAATTCTACCTCAGAACAACACACACACACACACACACATTCAATCATTGAAGGGAATTCTGTGAAACTGAAAACTGTTCATAATGTCATGCCCATGTACCTCCCCATGTTACATGTAATGGATAAAGTGTGAAGGGACCATGTCTGTGATGTGTGTGTGCATGTACATACACTCACATGGTGTCACACAGTAGTATGTGTGTGTGTGTGTCACATTGTGTTTGTGATACATTGTGTGTCACTTGTATACATAGTGCATGTGTGTGTGTGTGTGTGATATTTTATTTTGATTTACACACTTTGTTAATTTTCTTGTCTTCACTTTATTGACCCACTTGTGTAAACAAAGTGAGTCTATGTTTTAACCCGGTGTTCGGTTGTCTGTGTGTCTGTTAGTGTGTCTGTGTGTCCGTTGTAAACTTTAACATTTACATTTTCTCTGCAAATGGTGGTGGTGTGTCCATCGAGATCGATGATGACCATCGTTGTCATCCAGATGGGGGATGGGGGGAGGGCGGTGGTGGGCTGGGGGGAAGGATGCTCATGAATCTATCTGTGAGTGCGCAGATGGCTGAATAGTCCAATCTGCGCACGAAATGTTCGCTGACAGTTGGGGCAGACAAAGACAGGCATATCATTGTCAGGGAGCTTGTTTGCCCGTGACTTTCTGGCCTGCCTCTTCTCAACAGCTGCAGCAGTCCTGTTGGCCTCGCACAACTTGGCGCCTTTGTGCACAGCAGCGCGCCATCTGTCACGGTCCACTGCAGATTCCTCCCAGGAGTCAGGGTTGATATCAAACGCTTTCAGAGAGACTTTCAGAGTATCTCTGAAGCGCTTCTTCTGACCTCCGTGTGATCTCTTCCCTTGTTGCAGCTCGCCATAGAAGAGCCTTTTCGGCAGCCGATGGTCTGGCATGCGTGCCACGTGTCCAGCCCAGCGAAGCTGGGACTGCATCAGGATGGTGAAGATGCTAGGAAGGGTAGCTTTTGCAAGCACCTCTGTGTCTGGGGTCCTGTCTTGCCACTTGATGTTCAGTAGCTTCCTGAGGCATGTTGTGTGGAAGTGGTTCAGCTTCTTGGCATGTCGTTGGTACACTGTCCAAGTTTCGCAGCCGTGCAGTAGTGTGGGGAGAACTACTGCTCTGTAGACCTTTAGCTTGGTCTCAAGACTAATGCCTCTTCTGTTCCAGACATTTGCATTGAGTCTACCAAAAGTTGCGCTTGCTCTTGCAATCCTGACGTTGATGGTCGCATTTCGTGACAGTGTGCTGCCAAGGTATGTGAACCGCTCCACCGCACTGAGTCTCTGACCGTTGACTGTGATGTTGGGCTCAACGTAGGGTTTCCCTGGGGCTGGCTGATGGAGAACTTCAGTTTTCTTCGTGCTGATGGTAAGGCCGAAGTTCCTGCTGGCAGTGGCAAACTTGTCGACGCTGAGTTGCATGTCAGCTTCAGATCCAGCGTTGAGGGCACAATCATCAGCAAACAAAAAGTCTCTGATGATGTCTGTCATGACCTTCGTTTTTGCTTGAAGCCTTCTGAGGTTAAACAGCTTGCCATCTGTTCGGTACTTTAGGCCGATTCCAACATCGCCAAATACTTTGTCAGTTGACACCGAATTTGGCATAAAAATGGGAAAAATTCAGTTCTTTCCAGTCATCTTGTTTAAAACAATATTGCACCTCTGGGATGGGCACAAAAAAATTAGAAAAGCAGCCAAATTATATGCACACTGCATTTACTGTTATGTTTATATTTTTTGTATTCTCTAAACTTGGCACTTTGATCTGATATTCTGACACAACAACTAGAGCAGTCATTATTATCATTTTTTGTTCAAACAGAAACTTCTTTTGCTAAGCATGGACGTTTTATTTATTTTGCAAACGTTTTGGTGCAGATAGTAAAAAAGGGAAATTAATCTGTAATTAATGCTAGGGGACTTAATTTGCTTTAAACTGATCTTTCTCATTATATTTTGAAATTATACTCAATACATAAAAAGCTTGTGTGTTTTACTCACAGTGTGCAGGGCTTTCACTTCAGTTTCAGTTTCAGTAGCTCAAGGAGGCGTCACTGCGTTCAGACAAATCCATATACGCTACACAAATAAATAAATAAATAATAATTATAATATAAAAAAGGTAGTAGTAATAATAATAATAATAAAATAATAATAATAATAATAATAATAAATAAATAGATAAATAAATAAGATAACAATGATGATAAATAAGCAAATAAATGTAAAACATGAAGACACACATTCACACATACACCCACACATGCATAACAGATATGCACCAAACATGCAGTTTCACAGATATGAAAGCACAGTTAAATACATATAAACGTACATGAGCTCCAACACACACACACACACACACACACCACACACATTACCCTGCACCTCCTCTACCCCCTCCTCCACACACTCATTTCTAGTCTACGTATCGCAGTTTCCATGGCACACACACACACACACACAGATGAACACTTACTTGTACAAGCACACACACATATGCCCATATCTCCCACCCCCAACCCCCCACACATATATACAAAGATATATATATATATATACGTTCCAATATCCTGTTGCTCCCACAGTGTAGGCATGCATACACTCACATACCTCATCCTCTACCCCACCTCCCCCCGCACCCCCACCTCCCCCTCACACACACACACACATACACACACGCACGTGCACAGAACTCTCCTGACACTTGTGTGCACTTACACTCAAGCGCGTGCACAAACGCACTCAAAAATACAGACCCACACATGCACACAAACACACACATACACACATGCACAGAGGTTGCCACTGATTGGCTGCAAGAGGGATGGGAAAAGATCTCTGATGCCAAGAATGTGGCATCTAGTGTGTTGCTCAGTCTATTGTATTTGGAAAAGCCCACAGAGACTCTGTTCCGTTTTGAAGAAATTTGCGCAGTGTTGGTTTCGAAATGATGCCGATATTTGTTTGATTTGCAAAGCATCATGCTGTACCTTTCATGTTAGACTTACGGCCGCTCCCTCTCTCTGCTTTTATTTCTTTGAGGCGATTGATGGTGTGATGGCCTTGTACCTGTTCTTTTTGATATTCTTTGACTTTTCTGAGGATTTCCGATTTTCCTAGATGTAGGCCGCTCGGTGTTGCGTTACCAGCAAGTCTGTCAGCTCGCTCATTTCCCTTAACACCTGCATGTCCCGGGCAGTATGACCATGTGAGTTTTTTTATCTGAAAGTTGCGCATTGCCTTATGCCACTCTGGGCTTCCCATTCCGTTTTCAATTTTCTGTATGAGGTTCATTGAGTCCGTTAGAATCATGGCATGTTGGTTTCCGGGCGTATGGATGGACGATAGCCACTGGAGGGCATGTGTCACAGCTTCAGCTTCCATCGTTAGGCTGGAGGTTGTGACTTTGTAGGCAGCATTCTCTTCCCTAACTGTTTTTCCATTTTGTTTCGCTGTGAATCCCCAACCGGATTGGTCTTTGGTGCCTGAGCCATCTGTGTATATGATGATGCCCTCTTCTTGACTGTTTTCTTCAATGAGTAGTTTCACTTCCGCATCAGTTTTGCCCTCTGGCCATTCCCGACAATGTCTTCCTAGAGTGGGTGAAATGGCTGTGTTGAATAGATGGCTGAGGTTTTCGGGGTTTTTCTCCAATTCTTTTGTTTCTTTCAGGTCTTGTAGTCGGCATACTAGCTGGATTGTGTCTTCTGCTTGCCCCATCCATGATCTTCCTCGTCCTAGACGGCTGCCTTTTGGTTCTTTGACTGCGTCATGCAGTGGGTTTTGAGGGTTTTCTAATGCTTTGAAGTAGGTCTTGACCTGTTCTAACTTGTTTCTGGCCTGCACTGGAGGAAGGTCAAGCAGGTATCGCATGGTTTCTGTGGGCGTGACTTTTGTTGTTCCAAGGATCAGCCTCATAGCTTCATTTTGAACTCTTTCTAATTTTAGGAGGTTGCTTTGAGACGGTGGTGTTAGTCCAATTCCATAGTCGATCACACTGAGGACGAGTGATTGGTATAGCAGGAAGAGGTGGCGTTGTTCAATACCTTTGGTTGCCATTGCTTTTAAGACTGAAAGGCCCTTTTTGCATTTGAGAACAGTATTTTCCGTATGTTTTATGAAGGTCAGCATCCTGTCGAAGTGTATTCCTAGGTAGCGTAGGCATTCAGTTTTCTTGATCTGAATCCCATCGAATGACACAGAAGGTGGTGATTTGCTCGCGGTTCTGTTGTTGAGGGTGCACAGCAACGTTTGGGCTTTCGCTGGATTGATGGAAGATCCTGTGTCTTTGCACCATTGAGCAATATTGTTTAGTTGTTTCTGGACGACTTTAGTTCTTTCCTGAGCATCTTTCGAAGTTTTGAAGACCAGGCCATCATCCGCAAGAGTAAGCACCCGAGCTATTCCATTGTTGTTTTAGTCTGCAAGGCCCTTCGTGTAGACATTGTAGAGGACAGGAGAGAGCGGAGACCCTTGTGGCAGTCCCATGGATAGTTTAGAAGGTGCAGACATCCAATCTCCGAGGCGTAGGACGACGGTTCTTTCCTGAAGCGCTGCTGCTATCCATCTTGTCAGTGTCAAACTTACTCCATACCTTAGTAGCAGCTCCATGAGGTGCGCAAACTGGACTTTATTGTAGGCATCTTCAAGATCGATTGCTACTGCTAGTGTTTCTTCTTTTCTTTGAAATCCTTCATACACCTCATATGCAAAAGCAGCTGCGTTTTCCCATGTGGACTTGCCTGTTCTGTAACCACCTTGATTTGAAGGGAGAATGTGCCTGTGTTCAAGATCCCTTGCAAGTTTCCTGGCTATCATGCGTTCCATGAGCTTTCCAGCAATGTTTTGCATGGTTAGGATCCGGTAGCTGCTTACCTGATGATGGTCCTTTCCTGGTTTTGGTATGGGTTTTAAGAAGCTGTGTGTCCAGTCCTCCGGCACATGTCCATTGTGGAAACTGTTTTGATATAGATTGAAAAGTTTGCTTCTGTCTTCTTCCGACAGTTCCTTGATGTCCGAGTAGCGAACTTTGTCTGGGCCAGGAGCTGATTCTTTCTTGCATTTAGCTATTGCTTCGTTTAGATCATCTATTGTCAAGTCATCATCAGGTCCAGTCTGCATAAGGGTTTGGTTTAACTCCTCAACATATTTCTTTTTCTCATATTAGTTTCTTTGATCGCTCTGTTGTATGAAACGTTTGAGCAGGGCGGATCCTTTTTCTTCGTTTGTCTTAAGCTTGGTTCCGTCAGTGTCTACCATGTCTGGGGTTGTTGTTGTGCACGTTTTCCCTTCCATGCGACGATAAAATTGCCAGAACTCTGTCAATGTTGAGTCATAACTGAGTGCCTCGCAAAACTGTTTCCACTTGTCATTTTTGGCCTCTTGAGCAATGGTTTCAAACTGTTTAGTTTTTTTCTTTCATTTTTGTTTCAATATTTTTGTCCGGAGATGGTTTTGTTCTTTCTTTTTGCCAAAGTTTGACAGCCGCATGTTTTTCTATCCAGGCTCTCTCTGTGTCGGTATTCCACCATGGGGGCTGAATAGTTTGCATCCTGTTCAGTGCCGTTCTTTTGTTTCTTCGGCGTCTTAATTTTTCGATGACGGTTGTCTCTTTGGTTTCATACTGAAATGGATCATGCGGTTTCATACAGGGTTTATCTGACAGTTTCTGTAGACTGAACACTACCGGGAGGTGGTCACTGCCTTGGTGTGGAAGCGTCTCTGCATTCATTTCTGCTCTGAATTTTGGAGATGTTAGAGCAATGTCGATCACACTGTCACTGTCCCCTTGTCTTGTTCCAAGGCGAGTTGGGGATTTGGTTGTTAATGGGCTTAGAAGAATTTCCCCTATCATTCCTTCAAGTGCGAGTCCTTGTGGGTTGGTGTTCCGCTGGTCCCATAGCTTCGATCTTGCATTGAGGTCTCCACAGATATTGACTGAGTCTCCAAGTTTGTTCTCTATTTCCTCTAAAAAGGCCCAATCCTCTTTTGTTGTGCAGGTTCCTGAGTGAACATAGGCATTGATGAGCATGATGCTTTTGTGAATTCCGTTAGGTTTTTCAAGATGCACCCCCCCTAATTCACATGAGTTGCCACACCATTTCTCTAGATTTATGGTGGAAACTTTGTTTTTTAGGTTTTTGTTCACTATGTTCATTCGCTCAAGTGGTCTTTTTCGGAAAATACTAAAATCAATACAACGAGTGGACTTTACAGATATATTGGCTGAGCCCTGAAGGTCATGGGCAAAAATCAGTTGCGTACACACATTTATACACATTCAAAGCGCGTGCTCATATTCTTTGCGAATGCGAATTACGCCATTTTGCCTGCCCATTCAATCCCATATTCAATGGACAATGCACGATAACATGTGATGGAAAGTTGGAGAAGGAGACCGTTAAATATTTATTTAGAGAAAGATTTGTGAATGCCTCATCACTTACTGGATTATGCCCCAAACTGCCATAAAAATATCCACAGAATCAGTCGGAATTCACAGTTAAAAATTGTAAACCATGCTAGTTAATACCCTTGAACTGATCATGATGAAAGGAAAAAATTTCCAGTCTCGACTTTTCTCAAAATGAAGTCCTTTTCACTTCTTACAACGTTTAGAAGTACTTGTACTTGGCCTTACATGTTATTAGTTTAACAAAATACTAAATTTTCATATCAACTTTAAAACTATAAAACTAGAATGAACATGAAAGAGAAATTGAATCGACCGTGTTGTACTACATTCCCGGCGGGTGTAACTAAACTTGTACATCTATCTAGATCTAGTGAAAACGGCTAAATGTTGCAGTGTGATTGCGGCGATAGCCATTAAAAAAAATTTTTTATTGCCCTTAAAGATTTTTTGAATGCCCAAGATACCCCAGAATAATATGATTTAAACAGCGTTCTCACTGCGAATACCGCAATTGATTTATCGCCCTTTAAAAAAGTATGTTCAAATGTTAAATTTTAGAATGTCAGTGAAGGAGCCACGATAGTGTAATGGATAAGGCAGTTTCTTCTCACCCGAACACGCGGGGTTCGAATCTGGTTCGGACTTCTTCTTTTTTTCTTTTTTCTTTTTTTTAATAAACGCGAAGCTTTATAATAACAAATACAGAACACATTTTAACGATTAGATTTTTTGTTGTTGTTGAAGTGTATGAGTCTTGAAGGCCTTGCCTCTCTTGTTTTTCTTGTGTTTTGCAGAGTCGGGAAACATATTTCTATTTTTTCTGAAGAAAGGGCACAGTAGCTGAATGGTTAAAACGTTGGACTTTCAATCTGAGGGTCCCGGGTTCGAATCTCAGTGACAGCACCTGGTGGGTAAAGGGTGGAGATTTTTCCGGTCTCCCAGGTCAACATATGTGCAGACCTGTTAGTGCCTGAACCCCCTTTGTGCAGAAGATCAAATACGCACGTTAAAGATCCTGTAATCCATGTCAGCGTTTGGTGGGTTATGGAAACAAGACCAGCATGCACACCCCTGAAAATGGAGTATGGCTGCCTAAACGGTCATACATGTGGAATGTTACATGTCTGTTTGAGTGTGTATGTGTGCATGCCTGAAATCTGATTGAATGACACATGAAACGAATGATGGGTGCCCAGTGGCAGCCATCAGTTGGCTCTACCCAGGTAGACTGACTGTTGTGCAAATGACCCCGTGTTTGTAAAGCGCTTAGAGCTTGGTCTCTCACCGAGGATAGGTGCTATAAAAGTATTCATATCAATCAAATCAATCAATTTTTTTTTTATGTCTCAAGTATCAAGACTGTGCATCATATCTACTGAAATAAAATATTTCTGTATTGTTTCAGGATTTATGCTTGAAGTTCAGTCACATGAGTATTGCGAGAAACAATTTCTTTGTATATGTATGATTTCAGGACAACCTATTTGAGTGGCATTTCACATTACGTGGCCCTGAGGACAGTGACTTTGACGGAGGCATTTATCATGGGCGCATCATTCTACCTCCTGAATATCCCATGAAGCCACCTAGTATTATTCTGCTTACTGTAAGTCATGATGAAGTTTTTATTTTAGTCAAAGTTGATTAACAACAATCAGTATTTGGATTAAGATTATAAAACTATGAACCCAATGTAAATAAATGTTATGAATATGATTATCAACTCTGTATCTATAATTATCAACAATTTTGATGATTAGAAAATTTTTGAGTGTGATTACAGTTGTTTAGAAAATTTAAGAGTGTGACAACATGAAATTATAACTGACAAATAGTTGAGTGGTAACTCTCTCCCTTCACAAGGTACACAACTTCAATTGAGTGCTGCTTATGCTACCGATTCAGCTAGCACACAGGCAAAGAAAAGGTACATTGGAACAGACCAAGGCACTTCCTCAAAAAAAGGAAGCGATGGGCTTGCCCTTATACCGATCATTTGACATATACAGACATCATCAATGATAGAAGAAATATACAAATACTAATTAGCTGTTATTTTAGACAAGCATAGCTTTTTAATCCTGAATAAGCTACAAGAATATACGGACAATACAGAACAACCTAAATGAAATTATGTTACATAAAAGTCTTCTGATTATATGAATATATACAAGCGGACAATGGGGCAAAAGTCAAAACAAGGAAGAAACAATGGGTGGTGCTAGATTATGATGTTAATCACGCCCTTGGAAAAAAAACAAAAAACCTGTTGGAACTTGTTATCCCACACTTGTTTATCTCGAGAGAGTGTGGGGGTGTCCTCACAGTATGAGGAAGCATGGGATTGCTAGAAAGCATGGTCTTTCCGCTGTCACACTTTACCTCTGTTGCAAGGAAGCATGAGGGGCACCCCCAAGCTTTCTTGCAATGTGGATGAAAGTGGGACATCCTCTTTATTTTTTATAAATCCCCAAGCTGCCAATATGATGAGATAATTCATCAGTGCAACTGTGTATACTTTGCTGCATGTATGACAAGATAACTCGTCAGCAAAAGTCTGACTTTTCCCTTGTTTCTGTTGAGTTCTTTGACAAAAACGCTGGTAATTTTAGCTTGGGGAAGCTTTTTAGATCCTGTTGATAGCCTAGAAACCTCATCTGCATCATGAGGCAGTCCTTAATTTGAATGATTTGGTTGGGTTACTGGCAGCTGTGTTTTGCCTGGCTCATCGCATGCTCAGCAAAATGCCCGACACTGACTCAAGCCATGCAGTTGAGGTGTACTAAAACCACCAAAATTGCTTTCTTTAGCTGATGTTCTCTCAGAAAGAAGTGAAGCATCAACTCAAAGAAGAAGACTGTGGTTAACTTTTATCTGACAATTCAATAGAAAATTAAGGCCAGACACGGTAGTACAAAAACGTATGAAGTAAACCTCATCTGCATCATGAGGAAGTCCTTAATTTGAATGATTTGGTTGGGTTACTGGCAGCTGTGTTTTGCCTGGCTCATCGCATGCTCAGCAAAATGCCCGACACCAACTCAAGCCGTGCAGTTGAGGTGTACTAAAACCACCAAAATTGCTTTCTTTAGCTGATGTTCTCTCAGAAAGAAGTGAAGCATCAACTCAAAGAAGAAGACTGTGGTTAACTTTTATCTGACAATTCAATAGAAAATTAAGGCCAGACACGGTAGTACAAAAACGTATGAAATAAACTTGAAGTTTATGGCTTTCTGTGACATGGTATGCAAAGATATTGGACTAAACATGTCTAAAAGGTCATTTTGTGCAATTTGTTGTGACGGTTTCCATGGAAATGAATCCAAAATGGTCGACAAACAAAAAAATTAAAAGCTTAGAACTTCGGTACCTTTATAGATATGTTATTTCTGTTTGTTTTATTTGATTTATTTGTATTTGTTCTTTATTATAGTGAAGTGGTATTTTGGAATTTGAATAAATACATTTATTATTATTTTTTTGCTGAAATGTGTATAAATTCCTTGACATAATTTTTTTCAAATGAGTGTATATTCATTCTTTTACTAGTACTATACAAACCACCGCAATATAATAAAGATGAATACATACAGAAAGAAAGTACTAAGTTTGAACATGCTATCTTTTAAAGTTTTTGAGCATTAGCATTTTGAAAAATGGTATTACGAGGACAAAACACAAAAGTGAGAAAACAGGAAAAGAAAGAGATGTGCTTGTACTCACAAGAAATCACACAAGTTGATGCAGTTTGAAGCTTTATTTAATTGAATATAATACCCAGGTGAAACGGACTATAAAGATTAGATGTTGAAGAAGCAAATTATGCGAAAAAACGAAAATCACAAAAAATCATGATTTTGGTCAAAATTTCACCACCGAGTCTGGCCTTAAGGGAGCAATGAAGGAGACTGGCCAAGATATGACTAACAGTGAGTAACGCTGCCTGTACAGAGCAGATGACAGTGACGTGACCAAAATATTAGCAGTACACGTTGTGAGCGACATTATCAGCACTGAGCCAATACAGGGTGAGAGGACCGAGGGGAACTGGAGAAAGTGTACCGGGTCAGAGGGGGAAGAGGAGTTGGTTGAAGGCCGAAGGGGTGTGGCCTTGCTGTGATTGAGGGGATCTATGAAGGGCCAACAAACAACATTCAGCTTGTTCTTGCTGACTTTACTGGTGACAGTGGATGGAAATAAACTCACAGAACACAGATTGCATTGACTTTTTCTCTCTTTAAAAAAAAAAAAAATTTTAGAAGATAATCTGAATCAGGAATTCGTTGAGGAAATCAGTTTGTATGCACAGAACACACTCTAAAAGGTGGAGACAAATACAGGCAGACAGAAAAAAGTACTTCAGACTATCAACATAAAAGATAGAAATGAAACAGTTCTTGGGTATGACTTTATTGCTGGATGGGCATGATGATTTTTTTCAGTAAAACTGATTTGACTGAAAGGACTGGACAGTTACATCAGTATCAGTATCAGTAGCTCAAGGAGGCGTCACTGCGTTCGGTCAAATCCATATACACTACACCGCCATCTGCCAAGCAGATGCCTGACCAGCAGCGTAACCCAATGTGCTTAGTCAGGCCTTGAGAAAAAAAAATGTTATCATTTAGAGCAGTCACAATAAATTGTGTATAAGTCTCTTTTTTTTCCTTTTTTTTTTTTTATTGTGATTGTTCCAGTATAATGTATGTATACAGGTATTATCCATTAGTCCAGAAAATATTGTATTACTATGAAAATTACCTGACTAATGTTTGTATTGAGCAAGTTGAAAATGTGACCAAAAAAAACCCACTGATTTCAAAACAGTTGCATGTCATTGAAAATATAAAAAAAAAAAAAAAATTGGAAAACGTCATGTGTTTTTATTCTTGATTCATTTACCTTCAGAAAATATACACTTTTATGGGTCTCTCTCCAACAACAAAGCACATAGGATTTAAAAAATATATATATGCCTGTTTTTGTTTTTTAAAAACCTTATCTGGTTTGGTTTCTTGTCTTTTAAAAGCACAGATCTTTGAGAAAAATAAGAGAGAAAGAGGGGGATTAATGTGATGATCATGATAATAATGATGGCCTTTGCGAAGATGTGAACAGAGATGACTCTGAGACTGACATCTATTTATTACATTTCTCATGAGAAGGATCATCGCAATGCACCAGCCTCAAACTGCAATTTAGCAAACAACAAAATAATGGCAATGTGTATGACCCAAATAAAAATATGTACCTAGAATTGACCCTGAACTTTCTTGAAATTTTGCTATACATAAATGTGACAGGGAGAGTTGTTTCACAATGGTCTGCCCACAACAGGCAGCATTAAAAGAGGCCCAGAATGAAATTTTGATGTTTGTTGTGATATTACCCTTTCTGACACTGTTGTTTACATTGTTCCTTCATTTCACGTTTCTTCATTTGTTCAATTCTTTGTGTTAGCATCCATTTGTATGCAATGTCTCTCTGGAATTAGCTTCTCAATTCAGAAAAAAACAGTCTGGACACAAAATGATTTTTTTAACAGCCAGAGGAGGAAAACAAACAAAAGGAAGCACACATACATGTGCACATGCTCATGCACAAATGTTCAGCAATCCTGTGTCATTACCATTGACTTCTACACTTATGTGATTATCATGATCATCATTGTTGTCCCTTTTATTTTCCCTTCATTTTCTGATTTCTCAATAACAGTCAAGAAAACACCCCCGATGACAAAGGAAATGTTTTTGAAGCAAGTAAGACAAACTTCCCCATGCTTTCTCACACATTTTTCATAATTATAAGAAAGTTTGGCTGGGAAACAACCACACTTTTTGGCAATCCCATGATTTCTTGTAAAGTGAGAGAAAGGATAAGGGCACCACCAGTTTTTGTTGTTGGATTGTTTGGGTTTTTTTTTTTTTTTCAATAAACGAGAAAGCATGAGACTGTGAGAAAGCGTGGGTTTAACAGAGCAATCAACTGTTTCTTGTTTGTGTTAAATTCTTTCTGTGCAGTTGGCAACTGGGATTACAAGCAGAAAAGAAAGAAAACTGTCTTTTACATTTGTTGCAATAAAAAGAGTATACCTCCTTTGTAAAAGACCTTTTCTGGAAAGAAAGCATTTTTGTTTTCATTCATGTCTGACAATCAACACACACCCCAACCCTTTTTTATATGTGCATGTGTACAATACTGGAAATGCTTTTGAGAGTGAAAAATAAAAAGTAATGTAAAAACAAAGCAGAACACATTTTTGAAGAGTTTAGATATACCTTAAATGAAATTAAAGAAAAACGGAACAGTGCTATTAAAACATACTTCAATAAAAATCCGCAAAATGTAGACCAAGGTGACTGGCTTGCAGTGTGTTTCATGGTTTCCAATAGGCACAGCATTTTAACTCACTGAGTACTGCCTGTTAGCTCCCCTGACTTTCCCTGCAGACAGCCCATTTGCATGTGTAAGAAAAAAAATCGCCAAAAAACAAATGTCAGAACATATTAGTTGAAAGCTTCCAAACTGATCAGTAACATAATGAGTTAGTTGGGGACAAAATATAAAACTTCCTCCCTTCCTGTGCTGTCATCCATTGAGATGATGAAAGTATCCATATTTTTTGTTCGAAAGTTGCACACACTGATGACTTGTAAATGAATCTAGGAAACAGATTGAATTCAGAATATTATATAGACTCGATAGGGTCCCTTCGTTTAATTCTGTTATCTTCCTTGTGACTGAGAAGAAACTGGGTCAGACGCCATTGTTGACACGCACTGTTCATGTGAACCAGTCACCTAGAAAATAACTCTACTGCTTGCGAGCACACCAAAACACTCTGCATTTATTGGTCGCAGTGGAGAGTGGAAAGGTCTGTTAAAATATTCTTAGCTTATATTTAACATCATCATGAAAATTAGGTGCCACTCCAAAAATTCAAAACTTGCTAAAGCCCCAGTTGGGCTCCTTCATCTGAAACAGTTGTAAACAGTAGGGCCTTTATTGGGGCCCATCATCCGGAGTGAGTTAAAGAAAATAATATAGCTTCATGCAAAGGTTGTTACCATCAATACAGACACTTAATGTGATGTGTCCTATATAAACCTGAAAAGAAAAAACTTATTCATGCTTTGAATATAAGCTCTTGTGTAGGAGGAGACCATAATTCATGCAACATTGTGGCTTAGCAATTTTTCACAAACAATAGAAAAGCTGTGACTTGGACTTCTCTTGATATGTTTTAGTTCAGGTATTAAAAACTTTCTTTATGATTAGCACTTGGGTATAGTAATGTTAATGTTATTGAGAAACGTGTGTGTTATGTGGAATCGAAGTATCAAATAATCTTGTATTCCATCAAGCAACATTGGAATAAATAACTTTTTTGACACTTAGATGCTGTTGATTAATTAAATCCATCCATGTCAATGAGTTTTAACTAACAGTTGTTTTCAAACACCGTTAATTATATTTTGTAGGACTTCAGAGTATAGGCTAGTTTCCTTCTGTAAGTGCCTCCAATGAGTTTGCTGGATTTTAAGCAGTTTATTCAAGTCGGCTGGACTCAAGAATTTGTTGAATATACATTTTGATTTGTTGAATGTCACACAGTGCACTAATTTGATCCATCCAGTCAGTTAGTTAGATCTCAGGTTGATTGAATAAACATGGAAGAAAAATGAGGTAATCAGTTCTTGCTGGGATTCCATCCTTGGCTGCATTTTCACCCTTTGATGCGCTTTTAACACACTGAAATTATGGTGCCCATGTTTGTTAACTCTGTGCAGTGTTTTCCCTTGATTTTTGATCACTGGTGATCGAAAGAGAATTTTTAATCATTCACTGAAATAAACCTAAGACAGATGCATTTATCATGAAAAAAATTATTATTTAAAAAAATATATTGTCCTGAATCTATACGAAAGGACAAGGTTGCCACATGCAATCTTGAATTTTGACATTTGACACAGTAAGCGCTCTCCAATTTTTTTCCTGCAGTATGATTTCAAACAACTCTTTCTTGGAAAACTAAGCCTTTGATAGCTTCGATGAAGAGACCTGGGAGCTACAGGATGCCATGTCTGACAGTGATACAGACGAAGACCCTATCTCCCTTTGTTGATTCCAGACCATTGTAGACGACACCATGTGTGAGTGTTTCGTTTTCATCATTCAATCTCAGTTAACTAAAGATATTGCCATTGTGATACACAAATGATGAAAACTGGTCATTGGAAATTATTTGTCGGCTTATTTTTTATGTGTGTTATTGATCATTTGACAGTCAACAATGTATAAACATATAATTCTGCTTCGACACATTACATGCTGCATCTAGCAGACTGACCCAGTTTCTGCTTGCAGACGAGCAAGTGCTTCGCTATGAGAATTCAAGACAAATTGAGCAATTGTATGAAATGTAATGATGCTGGACTGGTTATCATCATGTGTGCCCATGATTTATGCATTTTTCACATGACAGTCTGTGTGTGCATGTGCATGCATGCATGTGTGTGCGTGTGTGTGTGTGTGTGTGTGTGTGTGTGTCTGGTTGTGTATGAAAGTGTGTCAAGTTTGTGTGTGTGTGTGTGTGTGTGCGTGTATGTCATGGTAATGCCAATGGCTAATGTGTGTGTGTTTGTGAGTGTGTGTTTGTGTGTGTGTGCATTATTTTTTGGTGCACATTTCTATCAGCTGGAAAAAATGTGATTATCGCTTTTTGTTTCAGGAATGCAGGTTACAACACGGAGGATCCAGGATCACATAACCCTCTCCCCCCTTTTGAATTGGGGTCTACCTGGAAGATGTCAAAAACAAGGGCTGATGTCAACCAATATTGGAATCAATGGACATACTTTCTATGCAATTGGGGAGACATTACAGTTTCATTTCTGTCAGCAACTCATACAGCGTATAGATCTGGCTTTGTTCATCATAGACCAAATGTTCTGGGGAAGTTTAGAAAAGTCAGTAGTAGACAGCAACAACTTGTCAAAGACAATGAAAATATGGGTGGAGTAGACAAAATTGATCTGTTAATCAACAAATACAATGCATTACACTGAACAGACAAATGTTGGAAAACTCTCTTTTTTTCATTTCATTGACATTGCATGAGTTAATGCTTTTATTTCAAGATTTTAGAAAAAAAAAATCACCCAGATGTTCCAGAATTACAGAGACTTGATAGATATGGTAAGTTAGACTTTACTTAAGAAGTGATTAGACAGCTTGCAAGTCTGGGTAAATATGAAAAAGTTCCAGAAGCATCTTATAAAATTGTATCTGTTAATATTCCATTTTCCTGTATTAAAAAGAGAGAGAGAGAGAGAAAATTGTGAAAAAAATGTTATGCAGAGTTTGTTGTTGTCGTCGTCATTGTCGTTGGCCTCATTATGTCTTGAGAGACCATGGCTGTACTAGAAATCTGGTCACTGCTGACTCATATATAGCTTAGCTTGTAGCAGACGACAACTTGTTTAGGCCTATGTATACTTTGCATAGTTTTGTATTTGTAACATGCATGCACACTGCTGCGAGAATGCCGAACATGGAGTCCTGTTGTGTTCACAATGCAGCTAAGAATGTTGATTAAAGGTTTGGAACCTACACCCACGACTAGAGTCTTTGTTGAAAGATAGTAGCAAACGGACAAGAAAACGTTATATGGTGTCAGAATGGCAGAACAACAAGCAGGACAGCAACAACAAAGGTTTACAGCAAACATTCCTCTTCCTACCAAACTCGACATAGCAGCAAACAGAGGTGATAATCTTAATTCAGCATGGAGACGGTTCCGATGTCAGTGGGACAATTATGAAAAGGCTTCCAGATCGAGTCAAGAACTGAAAGACTTTCGGACTGCAGTATTTCTTGCATGTGTAGGGGATGAAGCTGTAGATGCGTTTGATTCATTTCAAGTTTGGTGAAGGGGAAAACAAGGAAGACATTGCTGTGGTGCTAGCAAAGTTTGAGCAGTATTGTGTTGCAGGAACCAAGAAGCGTATGAAACCTACAGGTTCAACCAGAGAAACCAAGGCAAAACAGAGACTGTGAATGCCTTTGTGACTGTTTGCAGCAGTTGGCTAAGAACTGCAACTTTGGTGATTATGAAGAACATATGCTGTGTGATAGGGTTGTGGCAGGAGTGAGAGATGGCTCTGTCAAACGTAAATTACGAGAAGAAAAGGACTTGACCCTCCAGATATGTTTTGACATTTGTTGTGTGCATGACGTCACCATGAAGCAGGCCAGGACAATGGGGAATGGTGAAGAGATTCATCAGGTGGAAGCGTCGTACAACAAAGTGCTGGACAAAAATAAGGACTACTACAAAAAGAGCAAAACAGACACCGGTGGTCGTGTTCAAAAGCAGAACTGTAGGTACTGTGGAACGGTCCATGAGAAGAAGAAAGAACAATGCCCAGCATTTGGCAAGCAATGCAGCAAATGTAGAGGAAAGAATAACTTTGCGCGAGTGTGCAGAAAAAGCAGAAAGAATGAATTGTGTGAATGAGATGAGTGAGGGAGAGAGAGATTTTGACCAAACAGATCTAGTGGATGAATATGATCTTGTGTTGACTGTTGAGTCTGAACATGTTGATGATGATGATGTGCATGCTGTTGATGGTCAGAAAAGCAAAGGGGTATTTGCAAAAATGCAGAACAATGGGAAAGAGGTACTGTTTCAGTTAGATAGTGGAGCATCTACTAACTGTATGAATGTGAATACCTACAAAAGGGTGACAGGTGATCAAAAGTGCAATCATTTGCACAGATCTGACAGAACAGTGATCATGTATGATGGGTCTGAGATTAGGTCTTTTGGTGAGAACATGAAGCAGTACAAGGTCAGGTTTCAGGTGGCAGAAGGGAACTCAAAACCTATCCTGGGTATGAGGACAGTTCAGTACATGGAATTGTTGACTGTGCATGCAGACAACATTGCTGTTGTATCTGATGTTCCACCAGAGGCACAGAATGTTTTGAGTGAATTCTCAGATGTTTTTGATGGGGAATTGGGTACACTTGAGGGTGAGCAACACATGAGAACAGATCCAAACACCCTGCCAGTCAAACTTCCTTGCAGACAGTGGTCCATCACAGTCAAGGATCAAGTCAAACAAGAACTAGACAGACTGCAGGCACTAGGGGTCATCACACCTGTCCCTCCCGAAACCTGGAGGGGGTCAGGCTGGTATTCTCCTGACCCACTCCCGGGAGGGTCACTACCTTGTCGTGGTCGGGAGGCTTAGTGGCCAGTGATCGAGCGAGCTATGTCGGCGGGGGCATCAGTGCTTCTTGGGGTTTGGTGCTCTGGTCCCAGGTCTTAATTGACAGCCTACATAGCCATCGTAGCTGTTAGGGCTGAATAAGTGGTGGTTTTGTACTGATGCCCCTGATAGGGCTTCCCATGCCGAACAGGTCGTGAGTGAGGCCCAAACTAAACGTGACCCACTGTCCCTTTCGCTATTCTTTGTTCTTCTTTTTACCGCCTCTTTTCTGTCCTCAGCTCCCCATCAAGCCTTCTTTTCCACATTCTTTTTTCTCTGCGGCCTCCTTTAGGCCCGCCGTGTTTGCCGTGCGGCGCGACCTGTGATGGAGGGGAATGAGATCCTGGGGATTGAGAGAGCACGCTGCTCTCAACACATCCCTTTGGCTCGGACCTCTCCTAAGACAGGCGGCACACATTGGCCCGTGTGTGTCAATCGGCTACCCCTTCGTGGGGCTGGGTCAAGACTGGCAGTTTAGTGGCTGACGAAGGTAACCCCCGTAGTGCTCGGCTCTCTGTCCCCGGGAGCTGGGCATGATCGGGGGGGAGCACGTTGGAGCTGGGCTGCTGGTTGTATATCCCTCCCGAAACCTGGAAGGGGTCAAGCTGGTGTTCCCTTGACCCTGGCCCCTAAGTTGGACCCCATGGTGGGTGGGTAAGGGAGGGATGAATTCACATTTTTCTTTCAACATGAATCCTAAACAAATACACCCCCCCAAACTCGGAAAAAGACGACGACAGGGAACGGACGACTCAGACTCTGAGTCGGAGGTCGTCGAGACCTCTGGTTTTTGGCCATCATGGCTAGTGATGGAGGGCGCTGATGACGACAAGCCCTTGTCAGCTCTCAGCCCCTTCGCTGTCCAGAAGGGCTTTCAGTGCCTGGCAGGATCGCTCAGATCCATCAAGAGGCTGAGGAGCGGAGCGTTTTTAGTACAGACAGAATCCAAAAGACAGACACAGCTCCTTCTGAAGGCGACCACTTTCGTGGATAGGGCGGTGAAGATTTCCCCTCACAAAGGTCTCAACTGCTCTAAGGGAGTCATCAGATGCCCGGAGTTGAAAGGTGTGTCTGAGGCCGAGATCAAGAGCGAACTGTCCTCTCAGGGAGTGACCGATGTGTACAGGGTGACGGTGAGGAAGGGGTCGGACAGAGTCCCGACCAACACTTTCTTCCTCACCTTCTGCTGCCCGGATGTCCCCAAGGACATTCGGGTCGGATACCTGCTAGTTAATGTCAGCCTGTACGTACCGTCCCCTCTGAGATGCTTTAAGTGTCAGAAATTCGGACACGTGAGAGACAGATGTAAGGAGGAAGAGGCGTGTGGCACCTGTTCGAAGGCGGCGCACCAGGGCGATTGCGTCAGTGCAGCCCTGTGTGCGAACTGCGGAGGTGGCCACCCGTCCTCATCGAAGGACTGCCCCGCCTGGAAGAAAGAAAAACAAATTCAGAAAGTCAAGACAGAACAGAAAATTTCCTTCTTTGAGGCAAGGAAACAGGTGGAGGCCGCGTCGCCTAGGATGTCGTATGCCTCTGTCGTCAGATCCGGGACGGTGGACGTCGCAGTCCAGGCGACGTCCACAGGAACGCAGACGGACGACTTAACCGCCTCGTCGGAACCGTCGGCCTTGGGTGGAGGCGCTGTGTCCACCCCTTCCCATCCTGCGCGGCAGTCCTCAGGGGCTGCTGGGCGGGAGAGAAAAGCCTCGGGCGGAGGCACGTTGTCCGCCTCCCGCCCCACCCCACCCCCTGGGCCCCCTCGCCCCGCCTCTCGTCTGCCTGGCCCTCGGGCTGGCGGAAGTGGCCGGAAGCCCCCTGCACCTCCAAAACTCAAGGAGGGGAGGGCTGCGGCCACGGCGGGATCGGGAGGGGCCGAGGTGGTGGATATTCCGACCCGGTCTGAACCCGAAAAATTTATGTCAAAGAACAAATATTCCATCCTGGCGGACCTTGAGCCACCGCAAGTGGAGGAGCAGGGGGTAGCGATGGAATAGGCTGCTGCTTTATTTTTTTTTTTTAAAAACAACCTTTTTAATGGCAGTGATCCACTGGAATATCCGGGGATTCTATGCCAACTTCCAGGAACTCCAGCTGCTTTGTCGTGCTTTGAAACCTTCAGTGCTGGCACTGCAGGAGACTCTGCAAAGAGATGGCAAGGTTTTATCTCTCTCTGGTTTTAACTCCGTTTTTAAACCCGCTCAACCGAAGCAAGAGGGGTTGACGGGAGGTGTCGCTCTTTTTATTCGAAAGTCCCTTTTATACAGTACAGTTCTTTTAAGCACCCCTTTACAGGCGGTGGCAGTCAGAGTCACGCTCGAGAAAACCATCACTGTCTGCTCTCTCTACCTTCCCCCTTCCGTCCGTGTTCTGAGGCAGGACCTCATGAACCTGGTCGACCAGCTCCCACGTCCGTTTTTACTGTTGGGCGACTTCAACGGACACTCCCCGCTCTGGGGAAGTGAGATGACATCAGCCCGAGGTCTTCTCTTAGAAAACCTTCTCTCTGACATGGACTTGTGTTGTCTTAACGACAAGTCTCCCACTTACCTGCATCTGTCCTCTGGAAAGCTCTCGTGTTTAGATCTGTCGGTCTGCGATCCATCGTTGGTCCTGGACTACGAGTGGAAAGTGCACGACGATCTGCACGGGAGTGACCACTTTCCTGTCATCCTCCGCCCCACAGATGGAGAAGGTGACTCTCTGCCTGACCGCCTGTACTACGACAAAGCAGACTGGAGTTTTTTTACCACCAAGATAAGAGCTGAGCTGCAGGAAGAAACAGTATTGAAAAGCAAGGACCCTGCTGACGCTCTGACTCGGATCGTTTTAGATTGCGCCAAAGCAGCAGTCCCATCGTCTACCTCCAAGCCTCGGGTCCCTAGAACGCCCTGGTTCAACGCGGAATGTCGGGAGGCCCGCAAGTCTCGGAAGAGAGCGCAGCGACGCGTCTTTCGGAGACCGGAGTCCGATAGCGTTCGAACCCATCAACAGCTGAGGGCGAAAGCCAGGTATGTTTTTAAAAAGAGCCAGAGGAAGTCTTGGAGAGATTTCTGCTCTTCCTTAACCTCCAACACACCCAAGAAGAAAGTGTGGAGGGTTTTAAAAAGAATTAAGGGCAAAAACGCATGCCCGACCTTCCACCATCTTAAACTTTCAGACGCTCTGGTCACAGAGAAGAAAGCAGTTGCCAATTTGCTTGCCTCCACAATAGAACAGAACTCGAGATCTGCTAACAAATCTGCTCGCTTTCTTAAAACCAAAAACCTGTCAGAAAAAACACCATGTAACTTCTTTTCCGACAACACAGAGAATTACAACCTTCCTTTCACAATGAACGAACTTAAATCTGCCCTTCAGACCTGTACGGATTCCTGTCCAGGAATGGACGAAGTCCATTATAAACTCCTAAAGCACCTTCCCCAAACCTGTCTGGACACCCTGCTTAAAGTTTATAACCACATCTGGGTCACAGGCTTCTTCCCACCCTCCTGGCGGAAAGCCCTCATAATCCCGCTGCCGAAACCGGGAAAAGACCCCTCGAACCCCTCCAACTACCGCCCAATTGCACTGACCAGCTGCGTCTGCAAACTGATGGAGAAGATGGTCAACGGTAGACTGATGTGGAAACTAGAGACCGACGGCCTTCTGGCGAAGGAACAGTGCGGTTTCCGCAAGCATCGCTCTACCGTTGACCATCTGGTTCGTCTGGAAACCACGATAAGAAATGCTTTCGTCAACAAACAACATGTGGTGGCCATATTTTTTGACCTGGAGAAAGCTTACGATACCACGTGGAAATTTGGTATTCTTTCCGACTTGCACAAGCTCGGCTTCCGAGGACACCTGCCTCAGTTTATCCACAATTTTTTACAAGACAGACAATTCCAGGTGAGAGTCGGCACCACCCTGTCCGACATTCACGAGCAGGAGCTGGGTGTCCCGCAGGGGAGCATCCTGTCGCCTGCTCTGTTCAGTATCAAAATTAATGACATCGTTCAATCCGTTCAGAAAGGATCGGACAGCTCGCTGTTCGTGGATGATTTTGCTTTATATGCAACCGGCAGCACGTACGCCAGCATCCAGCGACGGCTTCAGCTCTGCGTCAACAAAATCCAGTGTTGGGCAGAGGAGAATGGCTTCACATTTTCGTCCTCCAAAACTGAATGCATCCACTTTCATAATTTTCGCCAATTCTATCAGGACCCTGAAATCCGTCTGGGAACATCCACCATCCCGGCGGTCAAGGAAGCCAGATTTCTAGGGGTCGTCTTCGATCAGAAGCTGAATTTTCTCAGCCACATTAAACAGCTGAAAATATCTTGCCTAAAAGCCCTGAACATCATCCGAGTTGTGGCACACACGAACTGGGGTGCTGATAAGAGGACTCTCTTGCACCTCTACAGAGCCCTGGTCCGGTCCAAACTGGATTATGGAAGTGTTGTATACAGCTCGGCCAGACCGTCCTACCTGAAACTGTTGGACCCTGTACACCACCAAGGGCTCCGTCTCAGCTTGGGTGCTTTCCGCACCACCCCTGTGCACAGCCTGTATGCAGAGGCGGGGGAACCGCCTCTTTCCAACCGCAGACTGAAGCTGACCCTGAACTATTATTTGAAATTGTTTTCGGAACCTACAAACCCTGCTTACGATGCTGTATTCAACAACCCTTTCGATAAGAAATTTACAGACAACCCAAACTGCATACCTCCTCTCGGACTCCGCATTCAGCCGCACTTGGAAAATGCCGATCTGGATGTCGGTGGCATCTCAGATTTCTCTAAGTTCCCTGACAGCCCCCCGTGGACCTTTACAACACCTGAGGTCCGATTTGATCTGGCCTCGTACCGTAAGGACACCACCAGTTCTCTGGCCTACAGAACCTACTTTTCGGAACTGTGCCACAAATTCCCCACCTTTCAAGGCATCTTCACTGACGGTTCCAAGTCAGAGGACGGAGTCGCCGCATCTGCGTTCTGTCCCGCCTTTCCTGACCGGCCCTCAACAGAACACATCCTGTCTGACAGCTCGGTATACACCGCGGAACTGACTGCACTGGTCCTGGGGTTAAAAATGGTTCTCTCTTCCAAACAGAAGAGATTCATGATCTTTTCCGACTCCTTATCAGCCCTGGAGGCGATCGCCTGCAGGAATATCACTCATCCCAAACTGCTGGAATTTTATGAAACTTTTACTCTCGCAACGAAGAAAGGATACGAGGTTGTGTTGGCCTGGGTTCCCGGACATGTTGGCATTCGTGGTAACGAAAGGGCGGACCTGCTGGCCAGGAACGCTGTAAAGAAAGAATTGTCCAGATCCTTGGTACCCTATACAGACATGAAGCGGAAGGTCAATTCTTACGTTAAAGATCTTTGGCAAGAGAAATGGAACACCCAGATAGACAACAAGCTCTTCCAGATCCGTCCGGACCTGGGGGAGACCCTCCCTTCGGGGGTGAAGAACAGAAAGGAGGAATCTGTGCTGTGCAGACTGCGTACGGGGCACACTTTTTTTACTCATTCTTACTTGTTGAAGGGGGAGGAGGCCCCTCGATGCGTTCCCTGTGACGAGCCTCTCACCGTGAAACACGTGCTCCTTGACTGTTGGGATCTGCATGACGTTAGACGCAGACATTACACGGCGGTTTCTTTGAAGACTTTGTTTCGTGATGTCCCTCCGTGGGCGCTGATGGACTTCTTAAAAGAAGTGAACCTTTTTAACCAGATTTGAAGGTTTTAAACTATGGAAGTTTTTTTTTAAACTTTGGAGTGGAAAGTTTGAAGTGGTGACTCGTTTTAATTGGTTGTTTTTTTAGCCTTGTAGTAGTAATTGACGCGGCGATAGCCTTGAGATGGCCTTAGTGGTCGGCGAGGCTCTAAGCACCATAATTTCATTTCATTTCATCACACCTGTCGATACATCAACAGATTGGATAAGCAGTTTGGTTGTGATGGTGAAACCGAATGGTGAAGTGCGTTTGTGCATTGACCTAAAACCGCTGAAAAAAACACTGAAGTGAAACGAGTATCCGATGAAAAAAATTGACGATGCAGTTGAAGAGTTGCAGGGTGCACAATATTTCACGTATTTGGACGCGTGCAACAGATTCTGGCATGTCTCGCTAGATGAGGAAAGCAGTTTCCTGACAAGTTTCGGAATCTGACACAATTTCTGAACCGATGTCATGAGAAAGGAATCAAACTGAACAAAGCAAAGGTTGAGTACAAGCAAGAAGAGATTGGGTACCTTGGACATGTGATCTCAAAAGAAGGTCTCAAGGTCAATCCAAAAAAGGTGGATGCGGTGCAGAATATTCAAATGCCAGAAGACAAAGCAGCAGTTCAACGGTTGCTTGGCGTGATCGGGTACTTGCAAAAGTTCACTCCAAAAAAAGTGAAAAAGAGTGTTCACTTCTGATGGGACAAAGACGTGCATGGGAAAGCACTCAAGAAAAACAAAAAAGCTCTCTCAGAACCGCCAGTCTTAAGGTTTTTTCACCCACAGGCAGAAAAGATCTCAATTCAGTGCGATGCGTCTTAGTTCAGTCTGGGTGCATGTCTCTTGTGCGTAGGACAGCCAGTGCAATTCGCGTCTCGGACACTGACAGAAACTGAGCGTAATTATGCTCAAATTGAAAAAGAGATGGTCACAATCGTGTTTGGCCTCGAAAGGTTTGAAAGGTATGTCTTCGGAAGACACATGGAAGTTGAATCAGACCAAAAGTCTCTTGAGTGCGCCGAAAAGAATACAATGCATATCGTTGCGAACACAGAAGTTTGACTACACAGTCACATACAGGAAGGGTGATGAAATGTACCTTGCAGACACTCAGCTGCTCAGTAAACAAGAGCAACACTCAATTCAATTCAACAAGACTCTGAACTGTGTCAGTTGATAAACATCATTATGTCAGGGTGGCCAGAAAAGAAAGCACAGATACGAGCAAACTTGCAACCATACTTTCCATTCAGGAAGAACTGACAGTTCAAAACGGTCTAGTGTTCAAAGCTGAGAGAATCGTTCCAAAATTTGGAAACACAAGAGAGAAAATAATGCAAGCTTTGCACAAAAGCCACACTGGATTGCAAGGTTGTTAATGCTGTGCTTGTGAAGTTGTGTACTGGCCAGGTATGCAAGCAGGCATTCAGTCACACATAGCACTATGTGAACCATGTCAGACATTCCAGAAAAATCAGGCCAAAGAACCGGCAATCAGTCATTGAGTACCAGATTTTCCATGTATGTTGCAGTAGATCCAATGGACTTTCATGGAAATGACTATCTTGTTCTGACCTACTACTACTCTGATTTCTTTGAAGTTGACAAACTGAAAGATAAAACCGCAGAAGAAGTGTACAAGTTGAAAGGTCATTTCACGTGTCATGGCATTCCAGAGCGTGTAGTTTCAGATAATGGTCCGCTTTTCAACTCAAGCAAATTCACATACCTAAATTCACAGACCCTTAAGTCTGGGGGGGGGGGGGGGGAATCACAGACCTTTCAAGCAACTGGGGTTTTGAGCATGTCACAAGCTCACCAACATATCCTTAGTCAAATGGAAAGGCAGAAAATGCTGTGAAGCAGGCAAAAAGCCTCATGAAGAAAACAGTTGCAGACCGCTCTGATCTGTATCTAGCGCTCATGGAACTGCGTAACATTCCGTCCAAAAACATGAACACATCACCCAGCCAAAGACTGTTTGGTAGGAGAACTAGAACTCAGCTGCCCTCAGCAAAGAGTTTGTTAAAGCCATAAGTGTGCACTGAGGTCAAGAACAAGCTCATTCACAGAAAACAAAGACAGCAACACTACTGCAATCGTAGCACTCAAACCAGGTGAAGCAGTCAGGTTCAAACCATCAGATTCAAATCAGTGGGCAAAAGTAGAACTAGAAGTACAGGGACAGGTTGATGTGAGGTCATACAGAATACAGATAGAAGACGGAAGAGAATTCTGCAGAAGTCGCAAGTGTAGAATTTGCCGTTTGTGTACATGGGGTTTACCTAAACTGGCCTTGGAGTGTGGCTTGTTAGAAGCAGACGTTAGTCTCCATGTCCCCGGGCTCTCTGTCTTTTTAAACTCTCATTGGCTAATATTGTCAATACTCCGGACTTGTCTTATTTGCATACAAACAAGGACAATTACTCTACATCCCCTTTACTGAGGCAACAAATGTCAACAATAACAACATTTTCACAGGTGCTTGTTTCCATCTTGAACTTGCTGAACTTAATAAAGTTTTCTGCTAATAAAATCAAACGCCAAAAGAAGTAACTAAACACAACTAACGTCTTTCAGTCAACAGCTGATTTTACAAATTAAGTTTTTGTGGGACTTGAACATGTCAGCCACTTCTTGTAGTTACAGTAGGTGTTGACTGGATGTTGGCAGTAGGTTGAACTTCTTGATTGATGTCTTGAAAGTCAACTTCTGCCTGGAATTCAGAAGACATGCAGTTTTCCTGTTGACACTGCTGTTCTGGTAGAGTAGATGTTGCCTTGAGTTGAGATGATGCATTTCCTAACTGCTGGCTATTATTTCTGTACCGAAGATGATAGCGGTTTCTTCTCTGAATCCCTCTTTTTGTTTGCACAGTGTATGATCTGCTGTGTTGAGATGATGTTGGTGATGACTGGCTTACTACTACAGCTTCAGCATTTGTTGGCGTTTTGACCCAAACAGCATCTCCTTTTTTTAGTTGGGACAGTGGTCTTGTTCTGTGTCTCCGGTCAAAATCATCTTTCTGTCTTTGTTTCAGTTTTACATCTGTCTCCTGAAACTTCTTCGCATTGCTTCCTCTTGGTACATGTTGTTTAGGAAGAGTTGGTACTTTAGTTCGCAGTTTTCTTCCCATCAGCAGCTCTGCTGGACTAAATCCATGTTGGAGTGGTGTAGTTCTGTAATTCAGAAGAGCTATATATACATCATCTGCTTTGTTCAACAACAATTTGATGGTTTTGACCGCTCTTTCTGCTTCTCCATTTCCTTGTGGATGCAATGGACTGCTCTTCAGGTGGGTGAAGCCATATGACTTGGCAAACTGTACAAAATCCCAAGAGTTGAACTGAGGTCCATTGTCTGAAACTACAGTTTCCGGAATTCCATGACGAGCAAATATTGATTTGATGTGCTCGATGACAGTAGATGAGGTAGTTTGCTTCAGATGGGCAATTTCAATCCATCGTGAGTAGTAATCTACAATCATCAAATATGGGTGATTTTTCCATTCAAAAAGATCAATCCCAACTCTCTGCCATGGAAAATCTGGTGTTTTTGTGGGTTGTAGTGGCTCTGGATAAAGTTTCCTTTCTTTCTCACAAACTGGGCAATCTTTGATCATCTTTTCAATCTGCTGAGAAATCTTTGGCCACCACACACAGTTTCTGGCAAACGATCTGCATTTCACAATACCTTGATGTCCTTCATGCAGACGTTTAAGAATGTCTTTTTGTAGACTATCAGGAATGACCAGGCGAGTTTGAAAAAGTAATAGTCCATCCTCCACAGTCAGTTCATTTCGTACCGTCCAGTACGGTTTTAATGCTGGATCACTTCTAGCTTTTCCTGTCCACTCTGACTTGCAGTAGTTTTTTACTTTTCTACAGATCTCATCTTGATCCTGTTTCTCCCTGATCTCCTGGAGTTTCTGATCACTTGCAGGAAATCCTTCTGTGACTGACTTGACACTCATTTGAGTCTCAAACTCCATAAAGTAATCCTGTTCAGCAGGAATACCGACAGGAACCCGAGACAGAGCATCTGCTGTCACAAGACTTTTTCCTGGAACATGGATGATCTTGTACGAGAAACGCATCATTCTCATCCTGAATCTCTGTATTCTTGGAGTCAGTTCATCCAAATGTTTTGTCTTCATCAGTGCAAGAAGAGGTTTGTGGTCTGTTTCAATTGTGAAACTGGACAGTCCGACAAAAAAGTCTTCAAATTTTTCACAACACCACGTTACTGCAAGCGCTTCTTTCTCCACTTGAGCATATCTTTGTTCAGTATCAGTAAGTGACCTTGATGCGTAGAAGACAGGCTTCCAATCTTCTCCTTCTTTTTGAAGTAGGACACCTCCCATTCCGTATGATGATGCATCAGCTGAGATTTTGGTTGGTTTTTCAGGACAGTAATGTATCAGTACGGGCGTCGTACTCAACTGTTTTTTCAGTTTCTGAAAGGTGTTCTCTTGCTGTTCATCCCAAATCCATGAAGTTTCTTTTTTTAGAAGATCTCTGAGAGGTTTTGTTGTTTAATAATAATAATAATGGATACTTATATAGCACACTATCCAGAAATCTGCTCTAGGTGCTTTACAAAAACGCTTTTGATAACATAAAACATTATATCTATGTTACATACACACACCAAAATGTGACCACACACACACACACACACACACGCACGCACGCACGCACGCACACACACACGCACACACACTGCATACATACATATTACATATTAACATGCATGTGTATCTAACAGCTACCCTAACACATACGCACACACAGGCAGGCACAAACTTACATAAACACACGCACACACGATACACATTCATATACATGCATGTAGTTGTGGACCTGCCACAATTGAACTTATTGCTGAGGGAAAAGGTGAGTTTTGAGACGAGATTTAAAAGATGCGAGGGAATCAGAATGACGGAGGTTATCAGGGAGCTTGTTCCACGTCTTTGGTGATTGAAAAGAAAACGATCTGTGTCCATAGGTCAGCCAAGTTTGGTGCAAACTTTCCAATATGGTTGACCATACCTAAAAATCTGCGGACTTCAGGTACATTTTGCGGTCTTGGAAGTTTCGTGATTGCTGTTACTTTCTCTGGATCAATGTGGATTCCTTCTTTGGAAATGATATGTCCGAGAAACTTGATGTTGTCTACAGCGAAGACACACTTTTCATTGAGAGTCACTCCAGCTTCTTTCATCCTCTGAAGAACTGTTCGGAGTCTGTCATCATGTTCTTCTTGATCCTTTCCACTGATCAAAACATCATCTATATCGCAGATGACTCCTGGTATGCCTGAAAGAATGTGTGTCATTTCTCTCGGAAAGACTTCCGGGCCTGAACTTATTCCGAAAGGAAGACGTTTAAAACAGAACCTTCCAAAAGGAGTGATGAAGGTTGTCAGTTTCTGAGACTCTTCGTCCATTGGAACTTGGAAAAATCCACTGTTACAGTCCAGTTTGCTAAAAACAGTGGCTCCAGAGAGTTGTGCAAGGAGTTGATCAGTTGTAGGGAGGGGAAAATTTTCTCTTTGAACACTTTCATTCAATTTTGTGAAATCCACACACAATCTGATCTTTCCATTTGCCTTTGGAACAGCAACTATAGGAGCGCACCAGTCTGTGGGCTCCGTGACAGGCTTGATTATATCCTGCTTTTCCATCTCTTTCAGTTCATCTTCTACTTTCTTTCTGATTGGAATTGGAAGACGACGTGGTACTGCAATCGAGAAAGGTCTTGCATTTTTATTCAAAGTGATTTTATAAGCATTTTTCATTTTGCCTAGACCTTTGAACAATTCTGGGAATTCTTTCTGAACATCCTCTTTTATTCCATGTACCTCTTCTCTTTGCTGGTGTACTTCATTTACTCTTTCCAACAAATGTAGAGCTTCAATAGCAGGTCTTCCTAACAGAGGTTCTTTCAAGTCATTGACTACATAAAGATCCTGCTCTGTTGAAGTGTTCTCTATTGAGAGTGTTGTGCGCACTACTCCCTTCACATTAAGTGAATTGTGTCCTGGGCCAAACAATTTCTTGTCTGTTTTCTTTATCAGGGGAGAATTCTTCTTGAAGAATCTGTCTGGAACAACTGTGACATCTGCTCCAGTGTCTACTCTGTATGTGACAGGTTTTCCTAAGGTCATGATTTTTACATGCCACATGTCATCTTGAACAGCTCCAATGCAGTCTGTATTTCTTTTAGATACCACTGAACCTAAAACAAACTCATCTTCCTGTTCTTTTACAGCACTTACAGTTGCCTTTTTGCTCCTGCACATCACAGCATAATGATCTTTCTTTGCACATTTGGGACATTCCGCTTCTTTGGCAGGACAGTTTTTTTTATCGTGCATGGGACTTTTTCCACACCTTTGACACTTTTTGTTTTTGCCACTTCTAAAATCTGAAGTTTTCTTGTAACTTTTGTTTTTGCTTTGCTGCATTCTATTGACATGCATTCCTGATGCTTCCTGACCATTACCGATAGTCTGAGACTGTTGTCTGGATGTTTCATGTGCTCTGCCGATTGACAAACACTTATCCAGAGTGAGCTTTTTATCTTCAAGAAACTTTTCTCTGAGACTTTCTTCTCTCACTCCAACAACAACTTGGTCTCTAATAAGACGATTTTCCAGTTGCGGATCTCCAAAGTTACATGACTTTGCTAGCTGATGAAGTGACGTGATGAAAGCTTCAATTGTTTCATCTGGTTTTTGATGGCGTATATGAAATTTGTAGGATTCATAGGCTTCGTGTGTCTCTCCAACATAAAAATGTTCAAAAGCCTACATGACAGTCCCCAAATTCCTTTTATCATCTTCGTTTTGAAAATGAAAACCATCAAAAATGTCCATTGCATCTTCGCCCACTGTAGCGAGAAAAACAGCACACTGAAACTCTTCTTCTTCTTTGTTTAAACGGGTCGCGATCGCGTAGTTTTCAAACTGTCGCCGAAACTTTTTCCAGTTTTGCGCAAGACTGCTACCATCAGTGTTCAGTTTAGACGGTAATGGAACATTAGCTGTGTACTGTCTTGGATTTGCCATCGCGATATGTTTGTTTTCAGCTTTGAAAACGAAAGTTCAAATTTTCACTAACGACCGTTGTATGTAAACAAATGGCTGACGACTTCGTCACTCATTCCAAGTTGAACTTGAAGTTTGAAAGACAGGCAGAAAGTGTCCACTTATTTGTCTTTTCACGTCTATTCGTGCTAGCCGTTTTTTCTTGCTTCTAAGAAGATCTCACTTCTGACACCATGTAGAATTTGCCGTTTGTGTACATGGGGTTTACCTAAACTGGCCTTGGAGTGTGGCTTGTTAGAAGCAGACGTTAGTCTCTGTGTCCCCGGGCTCTCTGTCTTTTTAAACTCTCATTGGCTAATATTGTCAATACTCCGGACTTGTCTTATTTGCATACAAACAAGGACGATTACTCCACAGCAAGCACCTGAAGAAAACAGAGGAGAAAGTCCACATACAGACTCCTGTAACAATGAAAGTCAGATGTGAAAGGCCCTAAGTAGACACTAACCAGGAAGTGAAAAACACAAGTCTTTACAAAACATCTGAACAGAGGGAAGAAAAGGTGCATGACACACAAACGAAAGAAACAAAGGGTGTGAGGAACACAGGGTACCAAAAACACAAACACAAACAGAACAATCCACCTATGTGGCAGATCGGTCAGATGGCCACAGTATTTGCAAGACTATGAAGAAGATTGAGATAGTAGTGAGAGAAAACATGATGAGGTAATGTTTTGGTTTTTTTCTTTATTTTGTATGCACACTTAGGTAGTTGTGGGAATTTAAGGTGATTCACCTGATTGGGCTATTATTTTCATTTGTTGTTGAAAAAAGTTTTTGACAAACAGACATAGACATACAGATTTTTAAATGTGTGGAACAAATATTGCTTGGACATTGATAATCTCAAAAGAAACATTAAGCTTACTATCTTGAGTGTGTGGTTACAAGGACTCTTGGAAAAAACATTATTTTGTTGTACTATTTGAACTATGCTCAAGGCAGTTAAATATTGTGATGTATAATTTGAAATATTGCTCAGATATAACTGGTTACTGTGACAGTTGAAATGCTGTGAAGGTTGACTATGATTCAGGTTGTCAGTGTTATTGTTTTGCTCACAGAGTTGGGTTTAATAATCTTTTGTTTCTTTTTTGAAAAAGGTACGACTCTTATATAGCTTAGCTTGTAGCAGATGTATACTTTGCATAGTTTCATATTTGTAACACGCATGTGCACTGCTGCGAGAATGTTAAACATGGAGTCCTGTTGTGTTCATAATGCAACTAAGAATGTTTGATTAAAGGTTTGGGACCTACACCCACGAGTGGAGTCTTTGTTGAAAGATAGTAGCAAACGGACAAGAAAACGTTATAACTGCCAGGCATTGCACTTCCTGCTGTGACTGTGTAGACCAATGCTGGAGTGGTAATCTCAGCTGCATGTGGGACAGATATATAGAGATGCTGCTTGGCTTACAGAATTTGACTTGCATGTGGCTCTTTTTCTCCTCAGCAAGTCAATGCAGCTTCTCTCTGCTGGTTTCTCCCTTCTCTGAATAGCAGATTTCCAGGGTCCATGTGAGTCCGCAAGGCCTTCCCAGGACAGCACATCAATACCTGTACTTGTCAGGTCCCGTTTGCAAGCATCTTTGAATCTTAGTCGGGGCCGGCCTTGGGGCCTAGATCCCTCTGATAGTTCGCCATACAGCAGATCTTTAGGGATGCGGTCTTCAACCATTCGGCGAACCTGTCCGAGCCAGCAAAGGCAGTGTTGACTCAGAAGAGCGAAGACAGCTGGCAAGCCTGCATGCTCAAGCACTTTAGTGTTTGGGATCTTGTCCTGCCATCAGATTCCAAGAATGCATCTGAGGAGTCGTAGATGGAAACTGTTTAGTTTCTTCTCTTAGGCGGCATATGTGGTCTGTGTTTCACTCGAGTAGAGTAGGTGCTTAGAACGCAAGCTCTGTACACCTGCATCTTAGTGTTCACCGTCATGTTTTTGTTTGACCACACCCTCTTGTGAAGTTTGGACATGACCCCAGCGGCCTTCACAATTCTTGAGTTGATCTGTGGCTCAAGAAAGAGATTCGTAAGTTATTGTTGACCCCAGATACTGAAACCAGTCAGTTAGTGCCCTGTCCCATCACTTCAGTTTTCTTCAGGCAGATGGTGAGGCCAAATTCATTGCACGCGTGTACAGGCCAGTCTGTGAGTCTCTGAAGGGCCTCCTCTGTGTGTGTCACCATTGCAGTGTCATCGGCAAAGAGAGCCTCTCTGATAGTGACATGCCTGACTTTGGTCTTGGCTCTTAGTCTGGCCAGCTTGAATAGCTTTCCGTCAGATCTTGTGTGTAGGTAAACTCCATCCTCGTTGTTTGCGAATGCATATGACAGAAGCATGGAGAAAAATATGCCGAAGAGTGTTGGGGCGAGCACGCAACCCTGCTTGACACCACTGCTTATTTGGAACGGGTCAGACACTGCTCCATTGTAGCACACAGTGCTGTACATGTCCTTGTGAAAAGATTCAACAATGGCCAGTAATTTGTGGGGACAGCCTATCTTCCTCAAAAGTGCTCACTACAACACTGTCCTCTCTCAACTGCTGGATGAACATGCACCCCCCACTACCCGCATGCTCCCTGACCGACCTTCTGCCCCATGGTACACACAAGACATTCGACTTGCAAAATGCAAATGTCACCAACTGGAAAGACGATGGTGATCAACAAAACTGCAAGTTGACAATCAAATATTCCGAAAACAAATAAATAAAGTCAAACATATGATCTCATCAGCAAAGACAGTTCTTTTCTTCTCAAGTTCTCGATGCCACATCCACCAAATCTCTTTACTCTGTCATGTCAAATCTTCTTGGAACTGCAAAAAAGACTCCTCTTCCTTCTGCCTACACTTTATCTGAACTCCCCAATGTCTTCTCCTCTTTCTTTTTTGACAAAGTCCAAAATATTCATACCATCTTAGACCAAATGTCTTTCCAGCCTACTCATCCTGATCCTCAATTCAGCGGCACTCCTCTCCATTCCTTTAATCCATTGACTGAAACAGAAGTTCATGGAATCCTGAAAGAAATGACAATAAAATCCTGTGAGCTCGATCCTATACCAGCTTCGGTCTTTTCCCAGTGTGTCTCACAGCTTCTCCCCACAATCACCAATATTGTCATCTCATCCCATCTCAGTGGAACGTTTCCATCCACTTTCAAAACTGCAATCGTCCGGCCTCTTCTGAAGAAACCCAACCTTGATGCAAACATTTTGAAAAACTATCAACCAGTTTCTAATCTTCCGTTCATGTCCAAACTCCTTGAAAAAGCTGTCCTCAAGCAGCTCAACAACCACCTTTGTTTCAACAATCTCATCCACCCATTTCAGTCTGCCTATCGCGCTGACCACAGCACCGAAACCACTCTCCTCTACATTCTGAACAATCTACTGATAGCGTCCGACTCAGGAAAAATTTCCCTTCTCACTTTTTTTTAATAATTTATTTTATTTATTTTTTTAATTTATTTCCCTTCTCACTCTTCTCGACTTGTCAGCCGCCTTTGACACGATAGACCATTCAATTCTTCTTTCCCGTCTTCATTTTACATTTGGTATCAATGGCACTGTTCTAAACTGGTTCAAATCTTATCTCACTGATCGATTCCAGTCTGTCATTGTTGATCATTTCCAATCTGAACCAGTGAAAATCGAACATGGAGTCCCACAGGGATCTGTTTTAGGCCCAGTGCTGTTCACACTGTACACTGCTCCTCTCGCTGAAATTATCAACCGCCATAATACCAGTCATCATTCTTATGCTGATGACACTCAACTCCAGAAGAGTGATACCCCTGAAAAATTGTTGTCGCTCTTTCAAGAAACATCCAACTGCTTCCTGGACATTCAAAACTGGATGACTCGAAATAAGTTACAATTGAACACGGACAAAACTGAAGCAATGATCATAGGAACTAAACAAAAACTGTCTTCCATCACAATTGACACAATCAAACTTGGCAGTACATCCATCCCTCTTTCCACGTCAGTCAGGAACCTTGGTGTTGTCCTTGACAATACACTGTCCATGCAAAAATTTATCAGTCAGACATGTTAGTCCTGCTACTGCCAACTGCGGCGCATCAGTGCCGTCCGGAAATATCTGTCCACTGACGCAACATCTAGACTTGTCGTTTCTCTCATTCTCTCTTGCCTTGACTGCTGTAACTCTCTATTGTCTGGTTTGCCTGCTTCATCCATTCAGTCCCTTCAGCGCATACAAAACTCTGCTGCTGGCCTCATCCTCAGAAAGAAAAGATCTGAGCACATCACTCCTCTTTTGCAACATCTCCACTGGCTCCCTGTCTCACACCGAATAAAGTACAAGATCAGCACTCTATGTTATAGATGTATTTACAGAACTGCCCCTTCCTATCTCTGCGGCTGCCTTCACCTCTACACTCCATCTCGCTCACTACGATCGGCTTCGGATCCACTTTGTTTACGCATACCCAGGTTCAAATACTCAACTGTTGGCCGCCGTTCTTTCTCTGTCTCTAGACCTTGCAATTGGAATGAACTTCCTCTTTCGCTTCGTCAAGTCTCTACACTCAGCTCTCAAGTCTGGCCTTAAAACCCACCTCTTCCCAAAATAGCCTCCCTTGCCTGCCTCTGCCTTGTCTTTAGTTTCTACAGTTTTAGAGTTATGCATGCGTGTGAATGACTGGTGTGAAAGCGCTTTGATTTGTCTCTGCACAAGATTCAGCGCTATATAGATACCATTATTATTATTATTAGATCAGAGGCCTTTGTCAGGTCAATGAAGGCAAGAGAGAGTGGTTGATTTTGCTCATGGCATTTTTCCTGCGGCTGTCTGATGGAGAATATCATGTCGATGGTAGATCTGCCTGCTCTAAACCCACACTGCAACTCTGGATATACGCGTGCTGCCAGAACTTGCAGTCGGGTCAGGATGACTCTTGCAAAGGCTTTGCCGACAATGCTTAGTAGAGAGATACCCCTGTAACTGTTACAGTCGCTGCAGTTGCCCTTGTTCTTGTAGAGGGTCACGATCTTCACGTCTCACATGTCCTGTGGTACAGATCCCTCCTTCCAGCACATACAGAGTAATACATGCAGATCCTGAAGCAATGCTACTTTCCCGCATTTGATTACCTCAGGGGGTATCCCGTCCTCTCCTGGGGCCTTACCAGCTGTCAGACAGTCTATGGCCCTGCTCAGCTCCTCTTCAGTTGGCTCTGCATCCAGCTCTTCCATGACAGGTAGCTCTTGAATAGTGCTTAGGGCTGCTTCTGACAGAATGTTTTGCATGGAGTGTAACTTGAGGTAGTGCTCTACCCATCTCTCCATCTGCTTTTGTTGATCAGTGATGTTCTCTCCTGTCTTTTACTTCAGGGGTGTGGTCTTGGAGGCGATTGGACCAGTTGCGTTTTTGATACCCACGTACATGCTGCCCGTGTTTCCACAGTCTACTGCAGACTGTATGCTCCGACTCATCCAATAGTTGTTGGTGCAGCGCCAAGCTGTCTCCTGACACTTGCTGCATAGAGACCTTAGTGCATCCTGTGTAGCTTGGTGGGGATTGTTTTCATGTGCTAGGCGTGCAGTATGTTTGGTCTCCACCGCTGGTTCCATTTTCTGCCAGCTTGCCTCAAACCAGTCCTCATTTCTCTGCTCCTTTCTTCCAAACGCTGCCAACCCTGACTGGTGGACAGCATCGCACGCATGTTTCCATTTGGTGTCTACGCTTGAAGCTTCTGTACAGCCATTCTCAGATGATGGACCAAGGATTCCCCAAAACTCCTGAACTTTGGCCGGGTATGTTGATCGGCAAGCATTGATACGTGGGCGGCCTTTGGATTTGGAATGATGCATTCTTTGCGGGATAAGTCGTATCTTGGAGTGGACGAGTATATGGTCAGTTTCACAATCAGTGCTATGGAAGCTTCTTGTGTTGAGCACACCATTGAGATCTTGCTTCCTGGACAAGATTAGATCCAGCTGGTGCCAGTGCTTGGATCTGGGGTGATGCTATGAGACTTTGTGCCTTGCCTTGTTTTTGAAGAAGGTGTTTGTCACTGCCAACTTGTGAAAGGAACTCAGCTCCAAAAGTCTCTGACCATTCTCATTCATTTTGCTAACTCCATGACGTCCAGTTATGGAAGGCCAGGCTTCGAAGTCAGCACCCACCCTTGCATTGAGGTCTCTCAAGATGTAAAGACCTTTTTTGGCACACTTCTGACAACTGAATCAAGAACATCATAGAACTGGCCCTTTTCATCTGTGGTAGAGCTTAGGGTTGGAGCATAAGCGCAAACAAAGTTGGCTGTGCCCATTTGGGTTGTCATCTTCATGGTCAGGAGCCTCTCAGAACCTCCAGTCAGCGGTTCAATGGCTTACAGCCAAGAGTTCCTCATGGCAAAACCCACGCCCTCTCACTAACTTTTTTTTCTGTGAGGTGATCGATGGTGTGATGGCCTTGCACCTGGGGTTTTTTGTATTCTTTGACTTTTCTAAGGATTTCCGAATTTCCTAGATGTAGACTGCTTGTTGTTGTTACATTGCCAGCAATCCTGTCAGCTCGCTTGTTTCCCTTATCTGCATGTCCCAGGCAGTATGACCATGAACGTTTTTGAATCTGAAAGTTGCGCATTGCCTCATTCCACACTTTCAGTTTTTTTGTATGAGGTTCATTGAGTCCATTAGAATCATGGCATGTTGGTTTCCAGGCATATGAATACATGACAGCCACTGGAGAGCATGCGTCACAGCTTCAACTTCCATTATCAGGCTGGAAGTTGTGACTTTGTATGCAGCATTCTCTTCGTAATTGATTTTCCATTTTGCTTCGCAGTTAATCCCCAACCGGACTGGTCTTTAGTGATGTCCTCTTCTTTGCTCTTTTCTTCTATGAGAAGCTTCACTTCTGCATCAGTTTTGCCCTCCGGCCATTCCTGACAATGTCTTCCTTGAGTGGGTGAAATGGCTGTGTTGGATAGATGAATGAGGTTTTCCTCCCATTCTTTTGTGTCTTTCAGGTCAAAGGTCATCATGATGACTATGTTCCACAAGCACTTTAAAAAACATAATAGTTTGATTTGTTTTTTCAGATGATATTGATACATTACGCATGAAGTTTGGTCCATAAAGGAACATTTTAGCAGCATTTTAAAATTGCTGCATAGTTATTGCTAAAATGTGAAAAACTCCAAAACTGTTGAGAGTTAAATGTTGGGGTCATCAGTGTCTGAAATTTGTGTAAAGCAGAAGTATCCTGCCCTGTCTTGCAAAACCTTTACCAGCACCTCACAAGCTTCTGACTAGAATCTGCAACACACAAACACACACACACACACACACACACACACACACACACACACACATACACACACACACGTGTGTGTGCACATGCACATGCAACAACAAATGCAAGATCTAATTTTATTCATGTTTTCTTTACTCCTTTACTTCTGAAAAGCATCCATCTTAGTTTTGAAGTTGCTGAATGAGAAATCCAGTTTTCCTTTTAATTTCGGCTGACTCACGGGGTCCCTCAGTTTCTGTTTGGAGTTTGATGTTGATGTTTTTTTCACAACATATTTCTGTGTGCGAAATGGTGCCAGGCAAGATGGTGCAAAGTACTTGTATTGCTCAGTTACCTGAATAATAATAATGGTATTTATATAGCGCTGAATCTTGTGCATAGACAAATCAAGCGCTTTTGCACCAGCCATTCACACGCATGCATAACTCTAAAACTGGAGAAACTGAAGACAAGGAAGAGGCAGGGAAGGGAGGCTATTTTGGGAAGAGGTGAGTTTTAAGGCCAGACTTGAAAGAGCTGAGTGTAGAGACTTGACGAAGTGAAAGAGGAAGTTCATTCCAATTGCAAGATCCAGAGACAGAAAGAACGGCGGCCAACAGTCGAGAGTTTGAATCTGGGTATGCATAAACAGAGTGGATCCGAAGCTGATCGCAGTGAGCAAGATGGAGTGTAGAGGTGAAGGCAGCCACAGAGATAGGATGGGGCTGATGTGTGAATACATTTATAGCATAGAGTGCTGATCTTGTACTTTATTCTGTGTGAGACAGGGAGCCAGTGGAGATGTTGCAAAATTGGAGTGATGTGCTCAGATCTTTTCTTTCTGAGGACAAGTCGGGCAGCAGAGTTTTGTATGCGCTGAAGGGACTGAATAGATGAAGCAAGCAAACCAGACAATAGAGAGTTACAGTAGTCAAGGCGAGAGAGAATGAGAGAAACGACAAGTCTTGATGTTGCGTCTTACCACTTTTCCATAATAGAAATGGGAGTTAACAGTGTCTGTTTCTTCCTGAAGTCGATTATAAACTCCTTGGTTTTGCTGACATTGAGGCACAAATAGTTATTGTCACACCAGTAGACCATGCTACTCTGAGTCTTGTTACCGTTAACATGTTTGTCCCCTTTTTTTTCTTTTTTTTTCTTTTTCTTTTTTTTTTTTTTTTTTTTTACCCCACAAACTTGAAGCATATGATGTCTATGCTTTTGTCTCTGGTGAAATTTCAACAGTGGATGATGTGGCAATCCACTTCATTGCTGCAGGTAAAATGCATTATTTAGAAATGGATCTGTAGCTGAAGAACTAATAATGAATGCGCAGTTAACTACTTGCTGGTTTGCTTTCTGATTTGTTGTCATGCCTTCAGATGATTTTGAACAGTGCTGTAAGAGTCATTTTCAGAAAATCAAAAAAGGATCACATTACCCCAATCTTACTTCAACTTCATTGGTTACCCAACCAGTACAGAATTCAGTACAAAATTGCCATATTGACTTATTGCCACTTTGAAGGATCTTTTCTGATCTTCTGCCCTTACACCCCTTCCTGTTCTCTCAGGTCTTCTGTTGAAGAGCTCTTTTGCGTCCTCAGATCTTCCTCAAAGACATTTGGCCAAAGGGCCTTTCAGTATGAAGCACCTTCTGTCTGGAACTCTCATTTGGAGCTCTGTCACTTATCAATGTTACCCACCTGTTTAAACAGTCTTTCAGGTGTGATGAAGCATAACTGTTTGTCTGCAGTCTTCCTCCACCATCCCACCCCACTTCATCCTCTGCTGAGATCATGATGTAGGGTGTGTGCCTGTCGGTGGGTGTTTGCTCTGTGTGTGTGTGTGTGTGTGTGTGTGTGTGTTTGTGTGTGCACATGTAGGGTTTATTTTGTGCCGTGTGTGTGTGTGTGTGTGTGTGTGTGCATGCATGCATTTGTGTATGTGTGATTGTTCATATCTGCAATTTGTAGTATTGTCTTGATATATATAGATGCACATGTATGTGTTGTTTTTTCATGTTCAGAAGTATGTTATTATGCAGTATTGTATATGTATTGTTTCATGTGTGGTGCTTAGAGCCCATTATATGGGGAGTGTGCCTTATAAGTACTATCTATTTTTGTATTATGATTATTATTGTTATGTGCATGTAATATGTAATTGTTCAAATGCACGTATGGCCTGTCCATTGTTTGGATGTACCTTTCACAATCTGTATTTGTATTTCTTTTTATCACAACAGATTTCTCTGTGTGAAATTCGGGCTGCTCTCCCCAAGTAGAGCGCGTTGTTATACTACAGCACCACCCATTTTTTTGTTTGTTATTGTCATATAGCTGTATTACATGATATCATTCCTCAGGTGTTCCACCCTTTCCGCAACAGTGTTTGTGTGCATGTGTTTGCATAATCATGAGTTGAGGGATTGAAACAAATGTGTGCATGCACACAATCTCACTCAGAGTTGAATAGAAAACTCTCTCTTTCTTTCTCCTACACATGCTAGTGTGCACTCTCACACAGAGTTGAACTGAACACACACACACGCACACAAACACACAGCATGTGACAGACCAAGGTTCCCAATGCCAACAACAAAGAAGACTGCATATCACTTTATGTACATAGATTGTGTCAAATAAAGAAATCTACATATCAGAACTTCAGAAACAAATAGAGCTGTAAATGCACAGCATACAGAACTTCTTGTACATACATACTAACATATATTATATTTTGTGTGCTGGAGAACAAGTACTTGGGCATTGTACACATGAGTTGGTAATTTTTAAACATGTCGTGTTGTATGTGTTGTCTCAAGTTTCTGTTTTTTGAGTCCCTAAAAAGAGTACCTCAATTGTTCCTAATTTTTTTTTGTCCTGAAAATCTGTATGAACCCTGAATTATATATTTTCACTTCCACTTCTGAGTTTGAAGTGGCTAAAAAGACTGAGATGGAGATGGTAGCCAGTGAGAATTATCGCAACAATCTGCATTGGCAGGAGAATACTTAAGTTTATTTTCATATGTTCCATAGTCAGGAAAGATATTTCTATTTTTCTTTTTCTTGTTACTTTGAGTATTGTAAATCCTCTCATGTGAACAGAGAGGGAATGCAGGGAAATCTAAAAAAGGAAGAGAGAAGAAAGAAACCAGTATAGTCTGTTATGTAGTTTTGGTTGTTAACACTTGATAAGATGATGGGGTCATTTTGATACAAACCAAATATTTCTTGATGATTTTTGTTCTCTTTTCAGCCCAATGGTCGCTTTGAAACCTTCAAGAAGATCTGTCTGAGTATTTCTGGACATCACCCAGAATCCTGGCAGCCTTCATGGTCCAGTGAGTCATTACTTGCTTTTTTTTTTCTTTTGCAATAGAATTTCAAATACTATCATCTCCATACAAAAACATTGTCTTTACTTACAATGACTCAGTTTTTGATTTGAAGTGTAAGATTAAGTTTTCAACTGAATGGCATGCCAACAGTTAAAGCAAAGGTAAGTGCAGCAATTTTCAATACTTTTCATCACTGATAGTTTCATAATTGAAGTTGAAATGTCAGCCGGTGTATCTCACTCCCTCACATTGTCTTACATCTATTTCTTTTTAGCATAAAATTGTCATTGCATGCCCATATAAAGTCTCAATCAGTTAACTTTGGGAGGGTATTTGTCAGTCTCATTCAATGTGACTGTTGTTAACACAAAAAGAAAACAAAAAATAGCAAGAGAGGCAAGGCTTTCAAGACTCACTTGTGATGTGTGCATTATCCAATAAAGGAATCATGACAAAATTTAAAGCAATTTGAAATAATCAGTACAATATGTTGTGTATTTAATTTTAATAAGCTTAACCAGTGGAGTGCCTATAAGATGTCAGCTGACCTCTTACAAAAAGTGTTACCATAGTTCCTATAAAATGTCCACTGACATCCTGCATAAATTATGTTTCGATTTTTCCTTCATTTGAGTTTGGGTCAGTTCACATAAACAGACTCTGAACAGTTAATTTGATGTGTCTGGATTATAAAAACACTATCACAGCTGTCCAAGTTCTAAACAGAACCGCACACTTAGCCGACAGCGAGCTTCTGCTGACAGCACTGATAGTGCCAGACCTGTAAACTCATTCGGCCGCTGTGCCCACCTAACCCTCCTCTGACCCTTCTTTGTCTTATATTAAAACGCGGCAATTTCCCACACCTTTTGGGCGGGCTTGTGAGCGTACGTGAGATTCTGTGGCATTAAAATTTGTACTGTCGGATAATTCAGACATTTCTCTTTCTGGTGGTGGTAGTACCTTTCTCCATAGGAACCGGTCTTTTAATATCGCAGCATTTATTTGTGAGGACTGTTTGCTGGCAACTGTGACTGGCAGTGGTGTATTTTTCACAGCAGAAATTCGTGAGTAGGGTTTCCTTCGCCTCCTCTTCTCTCTCATTTTCTTTCTTTCCTTCCATATTTCGTTCTGTTTTCTTCCCTCTCTTTCTCTTGCTTACTCTTTGTTTTTCTTAGTTCACCACCCTCTCTCTTATATCTTTTTTTCTCTCTTTTTTGTACTTTTTCATTCAGTATTCATTCATTCATTCTCTGTCTGTCTCTCACCAGAGGACCAGAATCTGTCATCCTTTCTGTTTGTCCTTCTTATTTCTTTCATTCTTCTCTCTGTTTCTTTCAACACGTGCTGTCCACTTATATCCTGCTCTCTCGCTCTCTCTCATCACTCATTCTTCGCACCGCATCTCTCATCTTGCATTTATTCATTTTACTCTCTCTCTTTTTGTCCGAATTAAAGAAATCATTCTCCCTCTCTCTCTCTGGATTATTAAAGAAATTGTTCTCTCTCTCTATCTCTTTATCTGAATTAAAGAAATTGTTCTCTCTCTCTCTCTCTCTCTCTCTCTCTCTCTCTCCCCCTCCCTGTGTGACTCTACTCTCACCACCTTTTTCTCTTATCTCTCTCTTTGCCTCCTCTTATTGTTCTTACTCTCCCTCTAGTCACCCCTCTCTCTTTGCTTTGTCTCTCTATTCTCTTATCCACATCTCTCTTTCTCTCCCCCCTCTTTCTGTGTCTCACTCTGTCTGCCCCCTCTCTCATTCTGTTCTCTTTTCCTCATCCCTCTTTGCCTTATTCACTCTCTCTCCACCACCACCCTCTCTCTCTTTCTATTCTCTTATCCTCATATCTCTCTGCCTCACTCACTCCCCCCCCCCCCCCCCCCCTCTATTCTCTTATCCTCATCTCTATCTCACTCACACTCTCCGTCACCATCCCTCACCCCTCTGTGTCTATTTTCTTATCTTCATCTCACTTTGTCCCTGACTTTCTCTCCGTCAGGACAAGCTAGCCCATCCAGCTTGCTGGGGATGAAGAGTGAAAAGTAGTAACCTGCTTGCAGCTCCACACTTGACCACATTAACTGCTAGGCAATTTATGAAGTGGACAATTGATTAGGACTTTTTGATAATGTGTCAGTCCTTTCTTCTGACAGAATAATCAGTTTAGTGCTTGCTGCTATTGACTGAATGGTGATGATTACCACTTTCACAAACCAGTCAGCAGACACTGATTTTTTTCTTCAAAATACTAAAGCTGCCATCCAGTTATGTATCGGACTGTTATTCACTTCCATGTGTGTGATTGACTGAATCAGTGTGTGTCAGTGGAGTACTTGCACAAGCTACAATAGTTGAATCATTTGACATGCTACAGCTTCTCCCAGACTTTCCAATGGTCAACACAGGTTAGTGAGCAGCATGCCATTGTATTATACTGTGCTCGGAATGCATTTTGCGTGTTGTGCTAACTCTGTGAAATTAGATTTAGTGTGTCAGAATGCATGTTTTAACAAAATGGTGATAAGCATGCCTACTTTTTCGAACAGGTATCCTGAGAAAAATAATCGTATGTTCATATTCAAGTTTCCTATCGTTTTGAAGCGAAGACTGTATTCTTTAAAACCGTACTGTTAATAAAATGATTGCGGTGACAAGCAATGTGTTACCAGATGTTAAAGAAGATGTGTTGTTTTCTCTCTGTGGCCACTGCCATCACAGCACACATCGCTCTGCTGGTCTTTCTCCCTCCAAACAGCTGGTAACAGCTAGAGGCGCGACATGGTAGAGCACCCATGGCGTTTTGTGCTGCTCTCTCTTCCAGGCCACAGTTCTAACCATCCCAGCTGCTGTGTGTTATTAATCGGTGCCTTTCCTTCCTGAGTTGAACGCGTGGTCAAGTTCGCTACTGCGATGAACTAAAGGTTATGCGCTGAACACGTGTGCTATTTAAATGAACATACATCAGGTAGAAGACCCCTTTCTACTTGATAATAAGTTGCTAACTGACCACATGATACGTGTGTGGAAAAGGGGGTTGCTCCATGTGCAAAAAAGGGCTTTGAAAACTTGTGTCCAGTAAAGCAGATAGTCACAGTCAGCAGATTTACACAATTCTGAAAGCTCTGCTTGTGATTATGGACAGCTTTCGCGATGGAGAAGGATCTCTTGTCTGATGATTGGTTTGAAAATGAAGGTGATTGAAAATGACAGTGATGAAACTGACAGCCCATTTGATGGTAATTCAGTCCATCCATCCAATCAGACAGTGTTAATGAAAAAGTGGCTATGACTGACAGAATATGTGCAGTGAGCATTGGAAGAAGGGGGGGAGAGGGAGAGGAGTGATGTAAGACGATAGGGCAAATGCCAGCCAGAGGTCACCTAGGGGGGTAACTTTTGGGAATGAGTGTACTCACATTTCAATGCAGACTGTAGGAAATCGACAACCGCCAATGATCCACAATTTTCACAAAAAGCGGGGTTGAACCTGCACTGGACGTGAAACATATGCTTTTTGTTTTTAACGGGTTTTTTTCCCCAGCTGAATCAGATGGATGACTTGTTTGAAGAGGTGGCAAGCCTGGATGCACAGCAGACAATTTAATCAGCCCACGTGCAACTTGAAAGGAGTGAATGTCATCAAAGAACTTCACCTTCTCACTTGTAAACGCTCTTTGCTGTCAAAAAGCTTGCCAGCTCAGTTTCTGAGACCGTGATTGACCTTTTACGTTTTTGGGAGAGATTTACTTACATGGCTGCATGAGCTGTGATTTTTTTTTTTTTTTTTTTTTTTAAATAAACTTATAGCCTGTTTTTATTTCTTCTGCTGGTATAATCTGACAATAGGCATGCTATTTCTAGCTGTATTTTGTTTCTTTTCTTTATGGATGTGATTATACAGAGGTGGAAATTTTTTTTTTGTTGCACGAAAATTATTATCTCGACTTTAAATGCCTGAACAGTTATCAACAATCAAACTAATTGGTAAAAAGGCCCAGATGCAGAATCTACACTCATTTTCCTTTACAGAAATGTTTACTTTCTTTCTGTATCGCCCGTAACTTTTTTTCAAAATTCCCTGGCAAGGGGAGAGCACTTTTTTTTTTTTTACAACAAAATTCTCTGGGACTGAATTGGTTAAGAGAAGAAAGAAAAGGGTATGCTAGTGGGATTGAACCATGCATGTTCAGTTTGGAAACAGTTAGAGAGACATTCACAGGGTTATGGCAGATCTGACGTCATACAACTAAATTCAGTATTTAAAGGTATGTTGTTATTTTTTTTTTAGCGCGATAAAGATATTATTGTATTCAAGGTAATAACACCGTTTAAATCATGGTGTTTTTGTTTTTTTGATATATCTTGATTATCTAAGAAATTCTTTTAACCTCTTAACTGCGCTATGGCGTACGGCGTATATCATGAAATGTCACTCACCAATGCTATATTGCCGTACGCCGTACGTCATGTTATGACATTCTATGTTTCGAGTCCCGCATTGCAGAAAATACAGTCTGCTAACCATTAAATTAGCTCCCCTGGGAGCTCTTTATCTTCAGAGTTCCATAAGTTAAAATATTCACCTCATTGTCATATTTATGGCGAAAGTTTTGCAAGTTTGTACGAACCGCAAGTTGTGTTTGCAAAGCCATGGCTGAAGACAGACAAACCCCAACACTTGCACAAGTATTGGAAGAAATCTTTCAAGATTCAAATAGTAGAGATGAAGATTGTGGACTGAATGAGACAGAACTGCGTGAAGTTGATGCCGAAGACGCCGATTTTGACATGGAGGGAGGTGGGGTTGCTTGACGAAAATGAACACAGACAAGCTCAGCTGATTCAAGATGCAGGTGGGTGTTTACGAGGTTTGTCAGTTTATTATTTGCTTTCTGTTTGTTGTAACAATGAATATAACTATATTGTGTGTGTTTTGAATTTGTTAGCTGTGGTAAGTAGCTTCGTCAGTCAGTGATCACTGTGTGTGTGAGAGAGATAGTCACTGTGTGTGTACTGTGTGTGACCAACATGCGCGAGGAGGCGTGGCTCGCTGGCTGGCTCATTGCTGACAGCTTGTCACACGAATCTTTCTTGTATTCGTTCCTGAGTGTGTTTTGGTTTGGTGTGTATGTGTGTATGTGTGTGAGTGGGGGAGATAGGGGATGGGGGAGAGGAGATGATGTTTACCAAACTGAAATCAGAGAATAATATACAGAATTGTATGTCTGAATTACTTTGTAAATGCAACACTTGTAAAAGTGTGTGTGTGTGTGTGTGTGTGTGTGTGTGCTGTCATTTTGGTTTTTGGTTTTGTATAAGTAAGAGAGAAAGAAGGGGGTGTGGCATACCGTGATCCAGTTTGTGTTGGCGGGGTCGGGGAGGGGGGTGGGGGGGGTGTATGTGTGTGTGTGTGTGTATTTCAGCTTCTGAAAACAATCAGAAATAAAATGGTACAATTTCATTAACTATATGTATGTAAAAATAACAACAACAAAAAAAAACAAAAAAACCCAACGAACTTTGTCTTTGCAATGTCTTTCAGGTATGCAGCATGGTGATGAGAATGATGTTCAGCCTGGACCATCTGTAGTTGACAACTTGCCACAAACCTGCAGCTGAAGTCCAGCAGCAGCAAGACCAAGGGCAGTAAACAAGCCTCCAGCAATTCTGGATTACAACAAAAACATGGGTGCCATGGATCATCATGACCAACGGTTGTAGCTCTGCGATGCCACAAGGAAAACCCTGAAGTGGTACAAATAGCTGTGTGTGTGTGTTTTCTACAAATTGCCATGCTGAACGCACACATCCTCTACAAAAAGCAGGCAACAACAGTACATCCCTGGACTTCCAGAAGGATGTAATCAGTGCCATGATTTTTGGTGACCAAGGCCCAGACACTGCTGAAGATGACCACACTGTTTGTCTGTGTGGACGACACTTCATTGATGTTATCCCACCTATCCCACTGAAGGCCCGGCCACAAAGGAGGTGCAGAGTCTAGTTGAAGAAAGGGCAAAGAAAGGATGTGAGGTTCTACTGCCCAGACTGCCCCAGCAGACCAGCACTGTGTCTTGAAGACTCTTTCCACAAGTACCACACACAGTGTTTTTACTGGCAATAGATGCTGGGTGAGTACACCCTTTTCATTCTTTGTGTAGACTGTGTTGGAGTCTTATGGACCTGGACACTGTTGCACAGCCTTGGACAGTGTGTGTGGTTGGATCACAACAGTCACAAGAAAGAATGGTTTATAACATGGTTGATGTTGTAGCACCTATATGATGGAATGACAGTCAGAATTTTTTTATTATTGCATTTTATGGAATTTTTGTGTCAGATTGACTCATTATTTGAACCTGTGAGTGTTAAAAACTAAATCTTGGTTCATTTTCCTTTCATTTGATATATACTTTTATGCACTTATCTTCAGTACTTTTTTTGAAATATAAACAAATTAGAATCATTGGTGTAGTTTTTTTTTGTTTGTTTTTCTGACATTTTTCTCAGCATAGGCTATAGCAAAACATACCAGCAGTGAAGGTGTTAATCTTAGTGGTAAAGGAGATCTTGCCACAACCTCAGGCATTGCAACATATAGCTATTTTCTCCAAATATGCACAGACCTGTCTTGACAAGGCTGACCAAAACTGAAATGGTTGACTCAGTTTTTCTTTTATGTTCATTCTAGTTAATTCAGTGTCCACTTCAGGATATTCATATGCATGGTGTAATTGGTTTAACTGTATGTGGTCTGTCCAGAATTTGTATATCTTTTAATTGGGAACAAGAAAAATGAAATCATGCTGTCTTCGTACAAAACATTGCCTATGTTCTGGTGGAAGCGGGATTATGGGTTTTTTTTTATTTGGATCAAGCCTCAATGAAATAAACGGTTAACTCACTCAGTACGGCCAGTCCTCTCTTCTCCTCTACACAGACCCCTCGGATGTCCAGTGGGTGTCTGAATGACCCAACCTTTAGCTTCCGTCGTCAGAATTGTTGTTTTCTTTGTCAGCATTTACCTCTTCAGTATAAGAGCCTTCCGCTTGCAATATTTTGATGATGGTAACTGGGGTGAAACGCTGTTAACGTCGTCTCTTTCGCCGTTCATATGGAAAGAGTTAATGATCTGGAGAAACACGAAGTTTATCAAAAGTTTGTTCAGTTCCAGAAAGTTCAGTCCATCAGTCTAAATGGCCAGAATGGATCAAGAATGCCGCAAAAGATTAATTTTTGTCCGGATGAACTGAGCTAAGTTTTTTGCAAAGAGTTCTGCCCTCAAGTCTTCCCAATTTATATCATGCTTCACTGAAAGACTGATAAAGGGAGGGTGCACTGCCTTTAAACAGGGACACTATGTACAATGTCCACTTCGTTTGGGGCCAACCGCAAGAAGTAGCATATGTTTCAACACAGTACAAGAAGGAATCAATGTCATCTTTTGACTCATCAAAAGTGGGCAGCTTGGGAATTTAGGGGGCCTTTGGGCCATGGGTGGAGACATCTTTTTGTTCCTGGTTGGCTGTTTGTTTGGACTCGAGCTCAGAGCGATTGAGTTCAAGCTCATGTGCTCTTTGCTTATGCTCACTCTTCTTACCTCAAGCACTCAAGCTTTTCTTTTCTTCTGCTTTCAAGCACTCAAGCTCTCTTTTCTTCTGGTCCTATTTTTTCTTTTCTCAGTCTTTCTTCTTTTTCTGTCTTTTCTTTCCTCTACCTTTCTCCTTCCCTCTCTTTTGCCCTTTGATCTCTTTCCTCAGCATGGGTAATGTACTCCATGACTTTATCACCAGTGAGGTCCAATCTTTGCCCTTAGGCAAGAAAGCACTCAAAATCTTCCATTGTGAGGGAGACTGAACTCGGTTAATAAGATTTTTTTTTTTAAGTGAGCGTCAGATTGGAGTAATGAGTGGTCATTTTTTCCCCAACTGGAAAAGGTTTCGAATATCAAGGGGAAATTTGGGGGGTTCTTACTAAACATGTAACATAAAATTTTAGAAAAAGTTAACGTCAAGATTGAATACAAAATATTGATTGACCACAACTCACACTCATAATCGAAAACCACCACAGAAATGTATTCTAAGTTAAAGGAGTGAAAAGAAAATTGTTCAGTAAATCTCCTCAAAGGATTAAATGCCGAAAAAGGGACAGTTTTGAAAACTACTTTATGATTGATTTTTTTCCCTAAAATAAAGAAAAAATTCTGATTCGATATCCCTATACAAAATGAAAAAAATTGTTTAATGTATCCCTCTAATATGAATTGAGAAACAATTTCCAAATGAATACCCTTATTGCTTAAGACTTATGCTAGTGAAACTTTTCACTTTGAAAACTAGAAAATGGGAAATGGATGTGACGAAATTATGAAAGAACAAGAGAGGCAAGGCCTTCAAGACTCACTTGTGATAAATGAAGTCCCCTAGCATTAATTACAGAGTAATTTCCCTTCTTTACTATCTGCACCAAAACGTTTGCAAAATAAATAAAAATTCCATGCTTAGCAAAAGAAGTTCCTGTTTGAACAAAAAATGATAATAATGACTGCTCTTATTGTTGTGTCAGAATAAGAGGTCAAAGTGCCAAGTTTAGAGAATACAAAAAAATATAAATATAACAGTAAATGCAGTTTGCATATAATTAGGCTTCTTTTTTTAAATTTTTTTTGTGCCCATCCCAGAGGTGCAATATTGTTTTAAACAAGATGAGTAGAAAGAAGTGAATTTTTCCTATTTTTATGCCAAATTTGGTGTCAACTGACAAAGTATTTGCAGAGAAAATGTTAATGTTAAAGTTTACCACACACACACACAGACAACCGAACACCGGGTTAAAACATAGACTCACTTTGTTTACACAAGTGAGTCAAAAATAGAAGCAACAAATTTACAAAAATATTAAAAAGGGGAAAGCAAGCCAGAATACATTTAAGAGGGAACATTAACAAACACTATCATAGACCTTACTTAGAATTTATATTTCTGTGTGTGTGTGTGTACACACATACACTCTAAACAGAAATTTATTGTGAGAGTATTTGTATTTCTTTTTATCACAACAGATTTCTCTGTGTGAAATTTGGGCTGCTCTCCCCAAGGAGAGCGCGTCGCTACACTACAGCGCCACCCATTTTTTTTGGTATTTTTTCCTGCGTGCAGTTTTCTTTGTTTTTCCTATCGATGTGGATTTTTCTACAGAATTTTGGCAGGAACAACCCTTTTGTTGCCGTGGGTTCTTTTATGTGCGCTAAGTGCATGCTGCACACAGGACCTCGGTTTATCGTCTCATCCGAATGACTAGCGTCCAGACCACCACTCAAGGTCTAGTGGAGGGGGAGAAAATATCGGCGGCTGAACTGTGATTCAAACCAGCGCGATCAGATTCTCTCGCTTCCTAGGCGGACGCGTTACCTCTAGGCCATCACTCCACTAGGGGAGAGAATTTGAAAGAACCAAGTAAGAACCAAGAGTGGGAGATTACAAACAGACAAGAAGAAATGATGAAAAGCAACAGGAAACCCTGAGTTAGGAATATAAGACCACCTAACTCCCGTAAACCTGGAGACGAGTTGTAAGTCCAGGATTTCTCGCAATCCCACGATTTCTCTCACTTTGAGAGAAATCATGGGATTGTGAAAATTTGTGGTCGTTCCCCTCCCATGTCCACATTTTCTCTCAATTGCAAGAAACCATGGGGGCTGCCAAAGGGTCTTTGTTTGTTTTTTCTACCTGACCATATAGGCAGCCAAAATTGCGGTGCAAGATGATAAAATGATTGTGGCATTGAGAGAAACATTGGATTGTTTCAGTCCGAACAGCTCTGCTGGCAATCATAGGTTTTATGCCTACTCATGGAGGAGGTGCCATTGGATCTCTAGACTACACACCAGAGGAACGCAAAGTACTAGCCAAAAGGTAAATCACAAGAATGCTGTCAACCATGATTTCAGGAAAATTTTCTCCTCTACTTTTTACCACAGATGGCCTTCTAGGTAAGATTTGCATTTAAAAAAAGAAAAGAAAAAAGTTGTTTTTTCCAAGTGATTTAATGAAGTTTTCAGTAACTGGTCAATAACACCTTGCTTTAGCAAACAATAAGTTTAAAGTTTCTGCACTTTGTGATTGTGAAGGACTCATGTGAAATAATGTTATGAGATAACACCATGGATTTGACTAAGACATTGATGGCCACATGAAAAATAGGTTTGTCATTCTTATACAGAGCAAAGAAATCATCTTTGATTGGTTGTTTTCAGCAGTGGGTCAAATGATGCAGTGATTATCTAACAGCTTCATTGTGGTACCATTTTATCTAAATTTCTTTTCTAGCTTCAGAATTTTTAAGACAGAGGGAGTTAATGTGGGGTTTTTTGGTTGTTGTTTTTTTTTTTTACTGTCCTCTGGCCAGCTTTTACCCAAACCCTTTGGTTCTGAAATATCATGGTTCATACAATTTCTTTTTTTGTTTTTTTTTTGTTTTTTGCTTTGCATGTTAATGAGTGTGTAATGACCATGTTTTGGTATCTGTCTCTATGTATGTACATGTGTGTGCCCATTGATTGGTCACATCAGAGGTTCTTCTCTGCTACTGGTAACCATATAACCCAATACTACCTGCTGCATGTGAGGAGTGAGCCCAACATGAAAATCCGATCTGATCAGGAAGGTGGTTGCTGGCCCCCTATACATAACGTGTGGCGCACATAGCCCACCGGTGTGTGGATACGCCCTGGCGCCCACGAACCAGCCCCCATGTATGGGTCAAATACAAAGAGCTCATCCCGTAGTCTGCGTCTACAAGAGGAAAGGCAACTGCCAGTTTTGTAACAACCACTGAGGAATCTCCCTCTTGTCTATTGCTGGGAAGATTCTGGCCTGTTGTGCTCGGCCACATTCTCCAACATCTTGGGCAAGCCCTCCTCCCAGAACGCCAGTGTGGCTTATGTGCTGAACGTGGGACTACAGACATGATTTTTGCTGCGCACCAACTCCAGGAAAAATCCCAGGAGCAACACAGCGACCTCTTCATGACCTTTGTCGATCTGACCTATGCTTTCGATATAGTCACCAGAGAAGGCTTGGGGAAGATCATGGAAAAGTTTGGCTGCCCCAGCAAGTTCATCACAATCATCTGGCAGTTCCATGACGGTTTGATGGTGAAAGTTCTGGATGACAGAGAGGAGTCAGAGGCCTTCCATGACAAATGGGTCAAACAAGGCAGCGTTCTTGCCCCGCCTCTGTTCAGTATGGTATTCTCTGCCACGCTGACAGATGCCTTCCGTGACTGCGAAGAAGGAATGCACATCAGGCACAGGACTGACAAGAGATTGTTCAACCTTGCAGCTTGCAGGCTGTTACAAAGGTGAAAGAGACTGTCATCAGAGACTTCTTGTTTTGCTGATGACTGCGCAGAGCAGAAGATGTAGTGTGAAGTGGACTGCTTCTCACAAGCCTGCCACAACTTCGGTCTCACCATCAGCACCAAAAAGACCAAAATTATATACCAGCTGCCCCAGGAAAGCCATACCAGGAGCTGCGCATCACAGTGAAGGGGCAGAACCTTCAGGCAGTTGACAACTTCACCTACCTGAGCAGCATGCTCTCTTGCATTGAACATAGATGCTGAGGTCAACAACAGGATCGCCAAAGCCAGCGCCACCTTTGGAAGGCTCCGTGAGAACGTCTGGGAGCACTACCACCAAGCTGAAGGTCTACTGTGCAGTGGTCCTTACCACCCTCCTTTACGCCAGCGAGACTTGGACTGTCTTCAGCAGACATGCCAAACAGCTCAATCGCTTCCACCTGAGCTGTCTTCGCACACTCCTCCAAACTCCTCCACATCAGGTGGCAGGACAAAGTCCCTGACACGGAAGTCCTGGAATGAGCTGGCCTCTGCAGTGTCTACACCCTCCTGCAGAAAGCCCAAGCCAGGTGGGCCGGACCTGTGGTCAGAATGCCAGTCGACTGCCTAAGCAGCTACTGTACAGAGAACTGTGTCAGGGCAAGCGCTCAGTTGAAGGGCAGAAGAAAAGCTAACAAAGACTGCCTCAGAGCGTCCTTCAAAGACCTGGGCATCAACATAAGCATGTGGGAGATGATTGCTCCAGACCGTCCAGCTTGGTGCAGCAGTATCACCACAAGAGCCAGTGCAGCTGAAGCCAGTAGCATCATCGAAATGAAATGAAAGCATGCTGTGTGCAAGGCCTGAGCAGCATCCACTGCCATTGCAGCACCCACTCACTTGTGTACCACATGTGGGCAAGCCTTCAGGGCCCAAATCGGCCTCATCAGTCTCCTCCGGACCCACAGCCACTGATCTTCCATCTGATATGTGAAGCCATGGTCCTCTTTGAATTCGAAGGACAAACATGATCACTTTGTTTACACAAGGGAGTCAAAAAGGAGCTACAAATGTTATTATTATCTTCTGAATCATAATACAAGTTTCTTCATCACTGTCAGAAGTATTCATAATTTCCCCAAGCACATCCAGCACTGACAAAGTTGACAAGGACTGTGTGTCCAAGACCATCATGATATCACCATTTTGAAGAAGAATGGTTTCAATTATGGGAGAGAAAAACAATTTCATGAGACCTAAATGACTCAATAAGTTGGAAAAGGGAAGAAAGTCACTTTCATTAGCCTTTTATGTCAGTCAGTGGTTCTTCTCTTTTTATGAAATACTTCTGTTAATTTGATGGAGATAGGCATCACAGAAACCTCCAAGAACTCCATTAATTTAACAGACGAGGCAGTCAAGGGATTAAGCTGTATTTTCATTCATAAGATGAAAGATGCAGAGGTTGCCTGATCATATTGGTGACACAATCTTTGTGGTAAATACTTTTTTTTTTGTCACGGTAAGGGAGCAGCAACAGTTTGGCAGCTGAAGCAACTTGTTCTTTTGTGTTTGTGCATGCATAGATCTCAAGACTGGAAGTGCCCTGAATGTGGAGATGTGTCCCAGAAGCTGAAACCTAAGACACAAGCCTCAGAAGAAGCTGCCCAGGAAGCCAAAGAACTGGCTTCTCAGATCAACTTCCAGGTATGTGCTTTGCATTTGTTTCTGTTTTGGGACCCCTCTGCTCAGAAGGCAGAGCACATTATAAATACCAAGTTGTAGTAGTAGTTGTAGTATACAGAATACTTTATTATCTCCAAATGTGATTACTTTGTGATGTAAAACACACAAACAATGCACAAGAATCACGGTCATTCAGTCATTAACGGGCGCAGTAGCTCAATGGTTAAAGCGTTGGACTTTCAATCTGAGTGTCCTGGGTTCGAACTTTGGTGACGGTGCCTGGTGGGTAAAGGGTGGAGATTTTTCCAATCTCCCAGGTTAACATGTGTGCAGACCTGCTTGTGCCTCAAACCCTTTCGTGTATATATGCATGCAGAAGATCAAATACGCACATTAAAGACCCTGTAATCCATGTCAAGGTTCGGGTGGTTATGGAAACAAGAACATACACAGCATGCATACCCCGGAAATGGAGAAAGGCTGCCTACATGGCGGGGTAAATAAACAAAAGAACATACCCAGCATGCATACCCCGGAAACGGAGAATGGCTGCCTACATGGCAGGGTAAATAAACAAAACGATCATACACATAAAATGTTACGTGTCTCTGTGAGTGTGTAAGTATGTGTACATGAAATCCGATTGAATGACACAGGAAACGAATGATGAACTCCCAGTGGCAGCCATCAGTCGGCTCTACCCAGGTAGGCAGCCTGTTGTGCAAATGACCATGTGTTTGTAAAGCGCTTAGAACTTGGTCTCCGACTGAGGATACTATTTAAGTATCCACATCAGTCAGTCAATCAATCATTCAATGTACTGTATAAAATGCTTAAATGTTGACCTAGATTAAACCCAAATACAAAAAAAAGGAATAATCACAGTAGACATATAAAATACTAAAATGTTAACCTAGAGCAAACCACACAATGATCACAGCCATACACATGCAATAATCACAGTTAAGTCATGAAATACCACCCTATAACATAGACATTTTAATATGTGCTGTTCAATAGTATGTTCAAAATATAATGGCGTATGATGCACGCATATACTTCTTGGCATACTTTCAAAGGAATCATACAATTGATTGTCAATCATCATTGTTTGACAGCTGAATTGACCTTTGAATAAAGCTGTATTTAGTAATTTGCCAGAGTGTGGCTGCTGTCACTTGAAATATACATGTCTTCCTGTCATACACTGACATCATACAATTCACTTAAACTACTGTATCTCACACCCACAGCCTTGCTGCACACATTCACAATCTTATTCGGTATATTCTTAATCTTCAAAGCAAGATCTTCATACTGACATATATAAAAGAATATGTTAAAACAGATTCAATAAAGCATTTATAGAATCCCTGGAGTCTTTAAATTTAACTATGTTGTTTTTGTGTTACTGCAGACAATAGATTTTTGTTGTTGTTTTCTATCATTTATTATCATTGTTGTTGTAGTAATAGAAGTAGTAGTGTAACAAAATTACATCACACCCACCCTCTGAGTTGTTTTCAGTTTTTCCTTTTTCCTGTTATAATCTAATCCATTAGGAATTTTTTTTTAAGTGCCCTCTTCTTGTGAGGGAATTTTGAAGATTCAGGGATAATAGATAAAAATGAAATTATCGCACAAAAAGAGGTACAGAATGAAAGTAGATGTTTTTGCAGAGGAAAATGAATGAGGATTCTGAACCTGGGCTTTGTTCCAAATTATTTTGATTGCAGATAACTATTTAGGCATTTCAAAGTGAAGATATTTTTTTTGTGCGACAGTTAGGTCTATACCACCTCCAAAATGACATCCTAAAAGAAGTAAAACCCAACAAAATACAGCTGGGAATGTAATGCATGTTGTCAGTTTATACCTGTAGAAGTAAATAAAACATGTATATATTTATGATAAACTGGGGGTAGGCAGTGAGATAAGCTCTCACTGCTCTGTAAGGTGCCTCTGATGCATTCATCTCAGATAGCCTCTGACAGAAAAGTCCATCTCCAGCCTTCATGTGTAGCTTAGTCTCTAAATCCAGTGGAACTTTTACTGACAGAAGGGGCAAAATACAGGTCAATGGTGCCTTCAGACTTGTTGATTTTCTTTGCTTTTTTTTCTCAAGGCCTGATTAAGCGCGTTGGGTTACGCTGCTGGTCAGGCATCTACTTGGCAGATGTGGTGTTGCGTATATGGATTTGACTGAACGCAGTGACACCTCCTTGAGCTACTAATACTGATACTGACACTGATTCGGGCAGACCGGGCTCATCAATTTTGATTGGTAGCTCACTTAATTGAGGGAAAACACTGATTTAAAACATCCACTGCCTTGCGGCTATACCCACTCATGTGAAAGGCTTCAGTAGTCAACTCTGATGTAAAATCCTGAGGAGAAGGACTACTTTTTTTCAAACTTCCAGCTAGCTATACGTTGGTGCTTATCAGCCCTGACTCCATATGACCAGACCTTGTGGCCACCATCCTAGATAGCTGGGCCATGACAAATTAACCTGGTGTAACATCCCAAATTGTTCTTCCATTCTGTAGGTCCCCCAGGGGATGTATCAGTGTCCGGGGGACATTCTGGGACATCCCCCATGCTGTTTTTGGTCCCCCACAGACATTATTTGAAAGTCTGGGCCACCACCACCCCCCACCCCACCTGCCCCCTATCACTCGTCCACAAACACACAATTCTGTCTTTATTTTATATTTTGATACATTCCACGTATATTTTGACATAATGTGTATACGTCTCAAGGCAAGTTTTCACTGCTGACCACTACTGTGTGGCCATTGCTGACCACAGCTAACCATTTTCCAAGTGTTTAGGTTGCATTATTTTGTCACATCTGTGCATTTCAGTCACAGATTGCTGATCGCTGACTAAAAGCGTTCAAAGTGCATTTGTATGTGACAGTTATGAAGTATTAGGGTTTTTTGACAGGATTCCATTTCTGACCACTATGTACCTATGCTGACAAATGAAGACAACTCAAGTGTTCAGACTGCATTGTTCTGTCACATTTGTGCATTATTATGATGATTGGCAGGTTTCTTACCATTGACTTTATATTGCTGACTTCTATCTAACTGTTCCGATTTTATTTATTTGTGATGGTTATGTAGTACTTGGATTTCTTGGCAAAATTTGACACATTAATTAACCATAACTGGCAATTTCTGACCATTACTTACCACTGCTGACCACAAGGCACAACTGACCATTTCCAAAAAGTTTTCAGAATGTGTCATTTTATTGTTTAAACAATCTTAAGACTTTTTGACCTAGTTTTACTATTTTACTATTAACTCAACAGTACTGACCACAGCCTAAAAGTGTGCAGCTTGTGTTATATTAATATCTTTTTGCTTCATAGGTACTTTATTAAAAATGCAGTGTTGATACTTTTTCATCGGTTTTGACCAATGACTACCACTGACTACTGCTGGCCACAAATTATTCTGCATTTATCGGCTTCAAAAGTCCCATATTCTGTAGTATGTATGAATCAATTTTTACATGTATGACTGTTTCTACCCGACCATTTAGGCAGCTATTCTGTTTTTGGGGGTGTGCATGCTAAGTATGTTCTTGTTTCCATAACCCACTGAACACTGACATGGATTACAGGATCTTTAACGTGCATATTTGATCTGCATGCATATGCACACGAAGGGGGTTCAGTCACTCACAGTACTGCATATTTGTTGACCTGGGAGATTGGAAAAAATTCCACCCTTAACCCACCAGGTATGCTGAAACAAGGGATCAAACTCAGGAAACTTATGTGAGAATCCAGCGCTCTAATCATTCGGCCACCACTTCCATTGCTGACCACAACTGACCACTGTGCAAACGTATGTGTGATGAAACAAATACAGACTTGAGGAAACATATTCCTGGGGAATACATAGAAAGATGGACCTGGGGGAACATAAGCCTGGGGAAGGATGGATCTTGGGGAACATATAGGGTTCTCACACACTCTCACTTTTAGAGAAAGAAGGATTTCCTTGGCGTATACTGTGAAATAGGCCAATCACTATTAGATGTCTTGATCGATAGGGCTTCTATGACTTAAGGTATGAACATTCGACTGCAGTTGTGCAAAGTCAATGAAGATCCTGTTCCAAGATGATCCAACTGAGACTTTGACTTTTTATTTTTATTTTTATTTTTTATTTTTTTATAAACAAAGCAGATTTTTGGAGAGATGATAATTTATGTAAGTTTACATACATAGACTCACAGACAGCCAAAACACAGTGTTATTATCTAAACTCACATTGTGTGAACACACATGTGCCAAAAATGTAACAGTAACATGACTGTAGAAACTTTATTGTCTTTTTAATGATTTCTGGTGCTATTCCCAGAAGTGTATTGTCATTATGATTTGGATGTATGGAAAGAACTGATTTTTTGCTCATGTGTGTCTTTGCACACAACATGAGTCTATATAATAACCCTGCATTTCAGTTATCTGTGTATGTGTGTGTACCGTCCTTCTCTGAATCAACAATCATATATCGTACAAAATAGTCTCAAACTGTGTTCCTTTTCATGTTATTATCAATGTAATGTCACTTTGATTTGTTCTCTATTTTTGTGCTGTTAGTAAGTATGATAATATTTGTTTTCAGTCTCAAAATATTCATAGGTACTTTATTTGAAGAATGTCAGCCCCGAAGGAATTCTTTCTCTGACTCTACAACAAAGCAACAGAAAATTAGAAGTGACAGCAAATTAGTGCAGAAAACTGAATTGTGGCATCACCAACCACAATAGAGGAAGGAAAAGAAGTAGATGTGGACATTCTTGCAGAGGAAATAATCATATAGGAATGAGGCCCAGGACAGAGCCTTGTGGCACACCATAGGAGATCAGGGTTGGATCAGACTTAAAGTTATTAACAGAGACAATCTGGAAGCAGTTGGATAGGTATGAAGAAAACCAACTCAGAACTGTTGAGTGAATCCCAAAAACATGTTCAAGTCTGGAAAGGAGTATACTGTAGTCTGTTGTGTCAAATGCAGCTGACAGATCGTGCAAAGTTAGCACAGACAGTTTACCTTCATCAACAGACAGTAACAGGTCATTAACTACTTTCAACAAAGCAGTTTCAGTGCTATGGGTAGATCTGTATGCTGATTGAAAAGAAGAGAACAGGTTGTTTAATGCTAAATGGTCTGAAAGTTGGGAGAGAACAATTTTTTCAATAATTTTGGACACAAAAAAAAGTAAGGTTGATACAGGGCGAAAACTTTTGAGGTCATTGTGATGCAGAGTGGCTTTCTTTAGCAGGGGCTTAACAGGTGCAGTTTTGCATACATTGGGAAGACACCAGAAATTAAAGAATCATTTATAATTTTTGTAAGTGCAGGCAAAACAACATCCAAACACTCATACAGTAGTGGTGTGTGGGAAGGGGGTCCAGGTCACATGTTTTTGGAGCAGACTTTTTCAGCACACTAAGTACATCTGTCTCTGAAACAAGTGTGAAAGCAACAAAAGGAACACATTGAAATTCTTTTCCCAAGGGATGTGACACAACTGACTGTGAATCCAGTTCTTTCCTGAGGTTAACAATTTTTAGCAGAAAAAATCTGAGAAGACACTGGGCAGTACTGAAAATGGATAGATAGAAGGAAGCAAAGAAGATTTTGTTCTGCCACAAGGCTGGTTTGTAATGCAATATAGTTCTTTGCTTGATTTAGCTTCAGAGATCTTGGTGTTGAAAAACAGTCTTCGCTGTGTGCACAAGAAAGGTAACAAAGTTCTTGGCTTTCTGGTAGATTTGTTTGTAGACAGTTAAACCAGATACCTTCCACTGTGCTTCCGCGTGTCGCCTCTCTCTCTTTACTGTTATTTCTTTATGCTTTTTCATACCATTTTCAGCCTACAAACTTGTGTGCAGACTGTTGAGATGAAATATTCCTCTACAGGGAGAGAAACAGGCAAAAACCAGTGAAGAAAAGACTGCCACCACCACACTGACTGCCTCTGACCAGCCCATACCCATCACCAGTGATACTCCACCACCTGTGCAACCCACCTTTCCATGGGCCATGCCTCCAGTATGGGTAACTGCACCCCAGCAATATCCAGGAAGTTCTGCCCCTTTAACATTTCCCCGGTTCCCTTACCCTCCTCCCATGATGCTGCCTCCTTCAGGTATGTCCATTGCCTCTTCTCCCAACATCAACAGGCAAAGAATGCCCAGGTTCCCACCCATGCCACTTTTCCAACCTGGAGTGACAGGATTCCCAACTTTCCAGAGAGCTGGTGGAGCTGCCACACAAGGAACATTGGCACAGACGGCTGATGTTGCAGCCATTTCATTGTCACAGGTAAATGATACTTTAGTAACTCTGTTCAACAGTAATACTCAGGAACTTTCACTCATGAAATAATGCAATATTTCTCATAGCTTGCACTCAGATAAAAACCAAAATATGAAACAGACAAAAAGGTACACACAAACCAGCCGCCGTGGCGAAGTGGTTAGCATTGCGGACTGATGGCTGGGAGGACGCGGGTTTGAATCCCAGCGGAGGTGGGTTTTTTGGCCCGTGGCCGGCTCCTATCCAGAGTTGAGTGTGCTGTGGGCTTAAATGGGGAGAGAGTGTCATCCACTTCAAGAATGCGTCTTTGGATGTGTTGCTCTAATTATCTGACCAACACTGCAAGTGTCTGTATCTCTCAGGCCTGGTTAACGCCAGGATATCATTATGACAGGAAGCGTAGAATACAGCCTTGTCACGCATTCCCAAACCAAAATGGACCTCCATAGCAACATTGTCATTGTCATCGTCATCCTCCTCCTCCATCATCATCAATATAAACCAAAAACAGTCTCAAAGTCTGTGGCCTTTCATGCCCTGCTCTCATGGTGACCTCAGTTCGATACCCCTCCACTTCTGTGCTTTGGGTGAGTCCTGTCAATGTCTTCAGTGTCGGCAGATTCATGGGGGGCTGTTGTTTGAGGGATGTGGTGGTGGTCTCCACTCTGGGAGGGACGCTCACTCAGTCTGGCTCCGCGACTAAGCCATTATTGTCATTAGTAGAACACCACCGAAGTGACTCAGCAGCAGTGCAGGGTCTCCTCTGGTGTGTGGCCTCCTGGTGACCTAACATCGATGGTTCCCTGCGGACTGCCGATGCTGGAACTGTGACGGACGAACCCGGGTGTGGCCGTGTATGGGGGAATCTAAATGAGCGGCGTGGGAGTAATGCCACTGAAACGGTGCAGATGGGGCAGCAAAAAAAACCAAAAAACAAGTCTGCATCTTTCCTTTTGACATGTGTACTCAAGAACAGAAGTAAACACAGCATATTTTCAGCTTTTCACCTTAACCAGTAGAGTGCCTATAAGACTTCAGCTGACGTCCTAAAAAAAGTATTGCCATAGTGCCTATAAGACGTCCACTGACGTCCTGCATATGTTCCGGCTTTTCCTTCATTGGAGTGTGGTTAATTCACATAAGCAGAATCTGAATAGTTAGTTTGATGTGTCTGGATTATAAAAACATACATCAGCTAGAAAACCCCTTTCTACTCTATAATAATTTGCTAACTGACCATGCCATATGCACGTGAAAGAGGGGGTTGCATCATGCACAAAAAAAGGCAATGAAAACTGTGTCCAGTCAAGCAAATAGTCACAGTCAGCAGATTTACACAATTCTGAAAGCTCAGCTTGTGATTATGGACAGCTTTTGCGATGGAGAAGGATCTCTCTTGTCTGATGATTGTTTTGAAAACTAGAACAACGACAGTTATGAAACAGACAGCCCATTTGATGGTAATTCAGTCTGTCCATCCAATCAGACAGCATTTTTGAACAAGTGGCTATGACTGACAGAATACATGCGGCGAGTATTGGGAGAAGGGGGAGAGCAGTGATGTAAGACGATAGGTCGAATGCCAGCCAGAGGTCGTCAAGGGGAGTGGCTTTTGGAAAAGTGCACTCACATTTCAGTTCAGACTGTAGGAACTTGACTACCGCCAACGCTCCATGACTTTCATGAAATGTAGGGTTGAACCTGCTGGCACTGGAGGTGAAACATGTGCCTTTTTAACGCTTTTTTTTCCCGCTGAATCAACTGGATGACTTGTTTGAAGAGGTGGCAAGCCAGATGCACAGCAGACACTTTAACTGGCCCACGGGCAACTCAGAAGGAGTGAATGTCATCAAAGAACTTCACCTTCTCACTTGCAAATGTTCTTTGCCATCAAAAGCTTGCCAGCTCAGTTTCTGAGACGTTATTGACCTTTTATGTTGACTATACCCACCTTTGTCATTGTTGGGAGAGTGATTTACTTACATGTCTGCACAAGCTGTGGTTTGGTTTTATAAACTTAGAGCCTGTTTTAATTTCTTTTACAGGTATAATCTGACAATATGCATGCTATTTCTAGCTATATTTTGTTTCTTTTCTTTATGTATGTCATTATGTAGTGGTGGAAATAGACTTTTTTGTTTTACAAAAATTATTATTTTGACTTTACATGCCTGAACAGTTATCGACAATCAACCTAATTTGGAAAAAAAAAATGCCCAGAAGCAGAATCTACACTCATTTTCCTTCACAGAAACGTTTACTTTCTTTCTGTATCACCCATAACTTTTGTGCTAGAATTTTTTTGTAATTTATTACTATTGAATCTTCAAAATTCACTAATAAGGGGAGAGCACTTTTTTTTTTTTTTTTTATTTTTTTTTTTTACAAAATTCTCTTGCACTGAACTGGTTAACTCTTTCTGGACGAAGGAATGCTCACGCATTCCTATACAAAACGTATTCGGTTTCGGACGAAGGAATGGAATAGCATTCTCCGAAAGTAAAATTCCATCATGCGCTGTACACGTGATTTTGTGATTAGCCAAGCAGAGTGCGCTGTTCTGGGTCACTCCACAATCGAACAGTATGATTGGTTAGTCTGGGATGTGTGGACTGTCTCGCACACACGCTGACAAAGTCACTGACCGGTCGTCTGCTCACGTGCCAGCCTGTTAGCAAAGCGGCCTCTTCTCAGAATGTTGTGAAGCGAACAAGGCAGTGACGGCAATGTTTTAGGGTTGCTGAAGTACTTGAAATGCTACAAACTGAAGGGTCGGACATTGAAGAGGTGGATGATGACGAAGAAGAAAGCGAATTTAATGCAGAAAGCGAGCATGGGATGGTGATTTGGGGTGAAAAATTGGCAGTATTTTCTACATATGGCAAAACTGTAAAAATAAGATGAGAAATTTGATTTTTTTATATATATAATAGCTCAACACGTAATAAACCAGTTATGAAAGTTTCATTTTCTTACACAGTATTTTGTAATTTTTGTAATTTTTTTCCAAACCCTTACAAATGGGCCGTCTGTGGGGAAAAGCAAGGGAGAAAACTTGTCGTCCCGAGTGAGTTAATGGACCTGCATGATTGGTGTCATATACTGTACCATGTCAAACTGATGCAAACCAGGCCTATCGGTTTGCCCCCCTTGGCCAAACTTTCGGCAACTCAGTGATAAGACATATCACTATCACCGTATTAGTCTGCTGTCTGCTAGCCAATCAAACGCCATTTCTGGCTTGAGCTAGATACTCATTCAAAATGGGCACCATTCCTGAGATAAGTACACTATCTTGTTACTTTGTCTTTGCCAACCTTGACGGGCACAATAGCCGAGTGGCTATGACCCTCACCACATGGGTCACCTGGGCCAAAGCTGCCCTTCAAGCCACACTGTAGCCATTAACCCTTCTTTGGCAGCAGAGTGCTACCTCCAGGACCACTAGCTGCCATGGTGTTCCACAGATGGCTCAGGAGTGGCTGAATAAGCCTGCCCACATGGTCAGGGGTACTTTTATCCACACACCCCCCCCTCCCAGTATGGAGTCCTTCTCAGTCCCTTGGGCCTTCCTCCCCCCCACACCCTCCCCTCCACCCCCCTCAGGGAAGTACCTCACAGACTCTTCCAAAGGTGGGGTGATCCTTATAAACCCCTGATCACCCAGCCTTCATTGCATGGAGCCCTCTGCGCATCACAAGGTGCTTGTCCTGCAACGCTTTCCCTTTTCTACCTTGGCCACTAGTCCAGGAATTTATACCAATTATATAGGACAACCCTGGAAAGAATAAACCCTTTGCCCCATAAGAGAAAAATCCCAAGAGAACTTCTAAATCCTGTGTGAAGGGGAGTAACTCTGCACTGAGCTCATACATAACAAAAAAAATCATGTAAGACTTTATTTATTTTGTTGCAGAATACAGCCCATGATATGCAGAAAACATGTGACACAGCACGCAAAAACCCAGCTAAAGTCGCAATTTATCATTTTTTACTTTTGTATACCTTCTAAAAGTTTAAAAATCAAAGATTAAGATAGAAAAAACAGAATTGATCTGTCTGTCATCGTTTTTTTTCTATGATTTTTTCTAAGTTCGTGTGTTGGAGGAGTAGAAATGGAGAAATCGGCTCTTGAAAAAAACACATATTTGTGTGCCTGTGACTTACAAAACAAGAATTATCCTGAATGTTTATGTGGTGTCAAAAGATTCAGAACTGAATAAACTTTTAATTTCCATATGAAAAAGGCACAGGAAGATTTTATTTTCTCTCTGTGCTACCCAAAGGAAGACAAGTATTGCAAGTGGGGGAGTGATGTGATGCAATACAGATTATTCAGCCACAATAAGCTCAGGGAAAAACCCACATATTTGTCTGTCTGTAGCTTCAAAACAAGAATTTTCCTGAACATGCATGTGGTGTCAGATGATTCAGAATTAAGTGAATTTTAGATTTTGATATGTCAAAGGCACAGGAAAATTCATATTTTCTCTCTACTAAAATAAAGACAAGAATGGCAAGTGGAAGAGTGGCGTCATGCAATACAGTTTGTACAGCCATAAGAGAGCCAAGGCCACAGTGAATGTTCAAATATTTCACGCCCATAAGCTGATGCATGAATCTTTGGAACTTCGGCTTAGATCCAGATCAAACTAACGTTTATTAACTGCAGTCATGATGTGTATTGCCACATAATCAGCTGACGAGAAATCAGCCTGGAACATAGACTCAATGATTAGTCTCTATGGCCTGGAGGGAAGCCCAAATCCACTGAATGTTACAACTGAAGTGAGATCATGTCAAGTCGTTTCTATGCAGCATTACCAACAGCTCCAGTGTCTTGACAAGGATGGAGATCCTGTGTGAAAGTGGTTGAGGGAGTGAGAGTGCGTGCGTGCGTGCACGCACTCATGTACATATGTACTGTATGTGTGCGCGCGCACACACACACACAAACATGTAAACACACACATAGGGCCATGGGCAAATCTGCATGCTCCTGAACACAAGAAAATCTTGTACTGTTCGGAGTGGAAATGCACGTTTGATCCGCCAATTACAAATTGTCGAAAGAAATGGGCTTGCCCGGAGTGACAGCCGGAAATGTTTCACCAGAATTTGCTTTTGGGCATTTTTGTTACAAGTTACTAAAGCCAGAAAGTCACCACAAACATAGAGGAAGTTTGAAACTTTGATAGATCTGAATAATGATTTTAAAACAATGAAATAAATATGGATGGGGGTGTTAAAGATAGGATCGTTTCGTTTGCAGCACACAACATGGTTTTGAAAAACACTAGTATCAGATGTTGATAAAATATATGGTATGTATCAGATTCATATCGGTACTGTTAACTGCCCCCCTCCCTTCCCTTTGTCACTTTAGATTTTGTTGCTGTTCAGCAGGAATCACGCATAAATAATGGCTTTGCTTGTTGGCAGAAGCAAAAGAAAAGCATGGAACACATGAACTGTGTAAGCAAACTACTAATGCTTTCTTGATAATGATGAATAACCAGTCTAAGTCCCTGAGTACATCGCTGAGCAGTTTGTTGCCCTGTTGTTTGATTGTCTGAGCAATCTGCATGTCATCAGCATGGTCAGACAGCCTCTCCTCGCTAAAGAAAAGAAAACATTGGAAAATCCTACACCCACATCAGCAGCTCTTGAACGGCAGACACACAGAGCAGTTTATCCGAGAGAGTGCTTACATCTGGAGTTAGAACGGCAGGGATTGCAAAAAGGAGAGGGAAAGACCTTTGTGGACCATTCTACAAAATCTCATGAAACTTTATTTGAACTGATTCACTGCTCCTGCACAGCAGTGTGCAGAGAAAGGTGCAGATGCTGGAAGACCAACTTAAAGTGCTCATCATTGTGTACATATAGCAGGGATTGTCACAAAGGCTAAACATTGCCCAGTTGGAAAGAGACAAGGCAACCAGTTGAGAAGGGTTTTTCAGTTACTTCGTGATACCTGCTTGATGTTTTAGTTTTTCAGTGAAGCTGAAACTATCAAAATTGTTTATTTGGCTTTATAGAGTGCACATTATGTACTTTGCGACTCTTGTAACCACACATCCGATGACATGTATGTGGGATTCTCATCTAAAGAAACCGTCCCCCACTCCTACCCCCAAACTCTCATCATCCCTCCTTTTCCATTGTCCTTTGATGTCTCGTGAGAGTGATGACTAAATTAACACCCCAACCCCACCTTAACATTTGTTCAGAGCCATAAGTCTCTGCTACAGATCTCCTTTACAATGGCCTGGTGTCCTGGAGGTAGATGCAAGCATGCAGCAACTGGTCTGGTGCTGTGATTGGAATGGACTGGTCACTTTTGTAACTTTTGTTATGAGATTGTGCCAGCCAGTCATATCTGATCATGTAAGTGTGTTATTGGATCAGTTGTTTACAGTCAAAATCAGTTACCGGTACTGGAGCACAATCTGGAAGAACAGGGCCTTGGCTGATGGGTAAAAGCAGATTTACAAGTTTTTAAACTTCTGAGGACTGTGTTAAACATTCATTTTTTGTGCTTTTTTTTTTTTTTTAGCACCATAGCAAATATGATTTGAAACGGGCACAGTCTTACTGTATTTCCCATATTTATAAAATATCTGTTTCAGTAGTTACAATAGCATGATTATACGCAGTTACCACGACCTAATAAAATATATGTTGTTCAGTCATTTGAGATAATCTTCCAGGCCTAATTATGGATTTGCTGGTCAAGGCCATCACATCTTGCTGTGACCTAATTACAGATTTAATTAATCTCCTGACGTGCAGCTGACAGACTTTAAACAAAACAAATTCAATTAGATTCCAGGTAATCAGAGTGTTTTTGAATTTAGCTAATACAGATCTATTGCAGCACAGTATTTGTGTGAATGACCACAGGTAGTCCGATAAACAAACACACTGTTTAGAGCAGTAGTCACCATAATGTAGTCAGTGCGTGCAGTGACCTAATTTCAAGACTAAATCTAGCCATTTAAGAAAGTGCTGGTAGATCTATGTGCCGCAAAATGTTCAGATAGCATCACAGTACATGCGTGAACACATATTTCCATTCAGTTGTCTCTGGCTATAAATTATATATTTTTCTTCAAAACATTTTAAGTTAACCCTCAAAGTGCTGGATATAATAAAACATACTTACAGAAATCATGCTTAAAACAAAGGGATAGTTTGCCTCCGCTACCTGTGCTCTGATTTGGGGCATTTGTATGCTTATCAGTAAGAATAAATAGGTAAACCTATACATTTTTGGAAAGTAGAGTGAATGAAAAATCAGATAAAAGTAAGAAAAAGGCTGTACCTTGTAAGTAGTTGGAGATATTCCACAGGATATAAACAACAAATTTTGCAAACTTGTTTTCCAAAAACGTCAACCACAATGTTTATAGGTATTTTCACATCTTTTACAGAGTCAATATCTCAAAATTGGCATTAAACTGTGCAGAAAATGTTCTGGCTGCAGAATCATGAAATGAATATAACTGAAACAATGAAATTATAAGCACAGTATTATTTGTTTGAGACACACCCACCGACGCCACGCACGCGCACATCTACAATACTTTATGCAATCACAGGCAAAAACATAAATAAATGTTTTCTTTTAGCTCATGTTGCTTTCAAAAGCAGCAAGAATGCTTTAAATCAAAGTAATTTCCAGTTTTCTAGCTTGATTTGGTCAAGAAATTGCAATAGACCCATGCCTAACCCACTTTACCACCCCTCCCCACCCCCATCACCCACCCCCCAGTTTTTGTGGCTGGAGACACAAAACTGAATGAACAACAAGCAAGCCAGCATGCCCAAGTGTCAAAATAACAAAGCCGTTTTCACCAGAATCCCTGTCAGCAAATGAATCATCACTAGTGACAAGGTCACTCATTTCCTGAGCTTTGTCAACTTCAGTGTCACTCATTGTTTACAAAAAATACGAAGATCTGGACTTATAAACTTGGTCAAAGTTTGTGCAAACACAAGCAGGGAGGCAGTAACACCAGAACGAGGCAGTTTTACGAAGGCTGCCGAGCATAGCCGTACGATGTCGGACCTTATGTAAACAGAGCCACGATCGTGGCCCATCGCACTTTACCAGGAAAGCCACGATCGTGGCTCATCGCGCTCTCCAGGTTGAAGGGTTTGCCAGTCACGGTTATCTGGTTTTACTGTGACCAAATTACATGTTTAGTGCTAAATCTGTTAAGCAAAGTGTCTGAAACAAATAATATACATAATACAACAATGCACTGATTGTTTGAAAATCAAAAGTGATGCTCAAAGGAAAGACAACATTTAGATCTGCACTTAAAATGATGGGGCCAGTGCGTGAAGGGTAACCTACATTCATAGCTATTTGTAGCTAAACGAGGAAAGTGTCAAGAAGCCTATTGCCTGTATGTGTTCAGATAGAGTCACAGTTCATGTGTGCAACAGGTCATGCTTTCACTTCACAACCTAACCATTGGGATTCGTTGAGAATTACTGTGAGTCGCTTAGCAGATGATGTTTTCGAAGACGCCATATTTGTTCACTTCACGTTGCGTCGATTTTGTGAACACATAGGTCCTTCAATGAATTTTCGTGAGTCACACACATCACAGAATGAAACATCAGTTAAAACATTCCACAGAAAGCCTGAACTTTCAATAATTTTTTTTAATTTTTTTTTTTAACTTTGAGTTGGAAACTTGGCAAAATTCGAAAAATCGATGGGACCCAGCTAAAGTCGCAACTTACGGAGGGTATCCAGTAAAACCGTTAAAAACCAACTACATTCATACGCTATCTTGATTCAGAAGGTCTAGGGGAGGCGATTAATGTCTGTTCACTGCTTATTTCTATTTATAACTTTGCAGACCAGAGTTTCCCCGTCTTCGTTGCATTCAGCATGCAACTGAAAGAGGGCAAAAGAGTGCAGTATTTTTCTACATGGTTCTGACAGGCATGCACATGAAAACATTGAAAATACTACAGTTCCAGGGTGTTTTGTGCAAAGATACTTACCAACAGCAAAGATGAGACTTTGAAGATGCGATATCTATAAAAATCCCAGTCTTCGTAATTTTGACCCTAACTGCTTGTTTTTGTGTACAGCTAAGAATTGCTGGATGCGACTTTAGCCAGGTTTTCGGGTACTGCATCACATATAGTTTTACATAAAATTAGATTTGATTATGATGAATGATTTTTAAAAATTCATTGTTTTCTTGAAAAAGCCTCAAGCTGTGTATGCATTGAAGACAATGAAAATGGATGCTTACTCAGTGATCTGTTATGTGTGTATGTGCTCATTTTTTTCATCTGGTGACTTCTAGATGTCATTTTTATCGATCCACGAACACACTCGACGCAGTCCACGTTTTCTCGGCCCTGCCAGTCGGCAGTGCACGAGTCGACCTCCTCTATCTCTTTACCCATACCCACAGTTGCACCAATGGAATGTGCCACAATCCCTTTGGGGAAACAACACCATTAAAAAAAAAACACCAAAAAAAACCACAATGCTTGCTTTGGATCTGCACGCTAGACTGGGTCCCATGTGTGATGCGTCCGTGGTGGCGGCCGTGACATCGGATCACACGACCCCCCACGCAGTATGCCTCGACCGTCTTGGATCCAGTGGCGACCGAGGCACATAGGGATGCCCTCCCCATACGCAGGGAGGAAGGTGGACCACTAGGGGGACACGCTCGCCCTTGTCCGGAGTGCCCGATCCAAGGGAGGCAACCCCTGCTTCGGCACCCTTGCCAGTGACTGCCGCAGTTATTTCCCTTGCACCCACACTGTTCCTTGCCTACAGTGCGGGTGTGTGCACGGTCCCACCAAACTATGCGGTGATGACCCCATCTGCCACACCATCCATTGCTGCTGTTTCCCATCCACTAATGGCATCTCAGCAAGCTGCTCAACTAAACAATCAACAACTCACTGCTAACTTGCTGCAGCAGTTATGCACCACTCTGCTTCCCGGTGCCACACCTTGCGCCTGCACCGCCCCTCGCCCACAGAGCAGGTACATGCACGGCCCATTGAAATTCGGCAGTGCTGGATTCTTCTGCCCCATCGCCTAACTCTGCTGTTACCCAGGCTAATATCGGCACTTCCACGTCGGAGTGCCTCTTGATAACTCAATCCTGCCACTCGGCAGTGCTCAGGCCGATCTTGTCTATCCCTTTATCCATCAACACACAACAGCTGAACATCGGTCCTGTCGCAGGAGCTATTTGCGCCATTCAGCTACAGGGGAATGCACATCCCATGGCAAGCCGACGGACTTGCCACCCCCTTGTCCACGACGCCCATAACACTGGATTACAGCACCGTCATGCCACATACCCCGACCGTCTCGCATCCGATGGCGACCGATTTGGGTACGGATGCCCACGGCACTAAGGGACATTATAATTATTCCCCTTGCAGCCGTATTCACCTGTGTCGGTTATGGTGGCATCGAACCACGGACTCTCACACGCAGCATAACACTCCTCCCTCTAAAGCAAGGACATGTCGCACCAGGGGATATGTGCTCTAAAGACACCATCCTTTTCGCCAATTATCAGCGCCAAGGCAGGCAACTCCACATTTGTAACCTAGGCGGTTGACGCTGTAGTTACTTCCGCAGACACAGCACGTCACTTCTGCCCCACGTGCTGTCCACCAGCGATGTTTTTTTAGTTTCTCATAGGGTCCTGATGCCCATTCATGGACTTTACACAACTTTGCATAGCAGCTGCACCTTTCTTGCCGTTTCTCAGGCTATTAGCCACTGAACTTTTGGGTTCTTCATCCTCCTACACTTGCACACAGCCCTCTGCAGGCAACCAACCCTATTACCATTTAGTTATTTTTATATATATATATATATATATATATATATATACAATTAAAAAAAAAAAAAATTTTTATATATATATATATGTATATATATATATATATGATTTTTAAAAATTCATTGTTTTCTTGAAAAAGCCTCAAGCTGTGTATGCATTGAAGACAATGAAAATGGATGCTTACTCAGTGATCTGTTATGTGTGTATGTGCTCATTTTTTTCATCTGGTGACTTCTAGATGTCATTTTTATCGATCCACGAACACACTCGACGCAGTCCACGTTTTCTCGGCCCTGCCAGTCGGCAGTGCACGAGTCGACCTCCTCTATCTCTTTACCCATACCCACAGTTGCACCAATGGAATGTGCCACAATCCCTTTGGGGAAACAACACCATTAAAAAAAAAACACCAAAAAAAACCACAATGCTTGCTTTGGATCTGCACGCTAGACTGGGTCCCATGTGTGATGCGTCCGTGGTGGCGGCCGTGACATCGGATCACACGACCCCCCACGCAGTATGCCTCGACCGTCTTGGATCCAGTGGCGACCGAGGCACATAGGGATGCCCTCCCCATACGCAGGGAGGAAGGTGGACCACTAGGGGGACACGCTCGCCCTTGTCCGGAGTGCCCGATCCAAGGGAGGCAACCCCTGCTTCGGCACCCTTGCCAGTGACTGCCGCAGTTATTTCCCTTGCACCCACACTGTTCCTTGCCTACAGTGCGGGTGTGTGCACGGTCCCACCAAACTATGCGGTGATGACCCCATCTGCCACACCATCCATTGCTGCTGTTTCCCATCCACTAATGGCATCTCAGCAAGCTGCTCAACTAAACAATCAACAACTCACTGCTAACTTGCTGCAGCAGTTATGCACCACTCTGCTTCCCGGTGCCACACCTTGCGCCTGCACCGCCCCTCGCCCACAGAGCAGGTACATGCACGGCCCATTGAAATTCGGCAGTGCTGGATTCTTCTGCCCCATCGCCTAACTCTGCTGTTACCCAGGCTAATATCGGCACTTCCACGTCGGAGTGCCTCTTGATAACTCAATCCTGCCACTCGGCAGTGCTCAGGCCGATCTTGTCTATCCCTTTATCCATCAACACACAACAGCTGAACATCGGTCCTGTCGCAGGAGCTATTTGCGCCATTCAGCTACAGGGGAATGCACATCCCATGGCAAGCCGACGGACTTGCCACCCCCTTGTCCACGACGCCCATAACACTGGATTACAGCACCGTCATGCCACATACCCCGACCGTCTCGCATCCGATGGCGACCGATTTGGGTACGGATGCCCACGGCACTAAGGGACATTATAATTATTCCCCTTGCAGCCGTATTCACCTGTGTCGGTTATGGTGGCATCGAACCACGGACTCTCACACGCAGCATAACACTCCTCCCTCTAAAGCAAGGACATGTCGCACCAGGGGATATGTGCTCTAAAGACACCATCCTTTTCGCCAATTATCAGCGCCAAGGCAGGCAACTCCACATTTGTAACCTAGGCGGTTGACGCTGTAGTTACTTCCGCAGACACAGCACGTCACTTCTGCCCCACGTGCTGTCCACCAGCGATGTTTTTTTAGTTTCTCATAGGGTCCTGATGCCCATTCATGGACTTTACACAACTTTGCATAGCAGCTGCACCTTTCTTGCCGTTTCTCAGGCTATTAGCCACTGAACTTTTGGGTTCTTCATCCTCCTACACTTGCACACAGCCCTCTGCAGGCAACCAACCCTATTACCATTTAGTTATTTTTATATATATATATATATATATATATATATATACAATTAAAAAAAAAAAAAATTTTTATATATATATATATGTATATATATATATATATGATTTTTAAAAATTCATTGTTTTCTTGAAAAAGCCTCAAGCTGTGTATGCATTGAAGACAATGAAAATGGATGCTTACTCAGTGATCTGTTATGTGTGTATGTGCTCATTTTTTTCATCTGGTGACTTCTAGATGTCATTTTTATCGATCCACGAACACACTCGACGCAGTCCACGTTTTCTCGGCCCTGCCAGTCGGCAGTGCACGAGTCGACCTCCTCTATCTCTTTACCCATACCCACAGTTGCACCAATGGAATGTGCCACAATCCCTTTGGGGAAACAACACCATTAAAAAAAAAACACCAAAAAAAACCACAATGCTTGCTTTGGATCTGCACGCTAGACTGGGTCCCATGTGTGATGCGTCCGTGGTGGCGGCCGTGACATCGGATCACACGACCCCCCACGCAGTATGCCTCGACCGTCTTGGATCCAGTGGCGACCGAGGCACATAGGGATGCCCTCCCCATACGCAGGGAGGAAGGTGGACCACTAGGGGGACACGCTCGCCCTTGTCCGGAGTGCCCGATCCAAGGGAGGCAACCCCTGCTTCGGCACCCTTGCCAGTGACTGCCGCAGTTATTTCCCTTGCACCCACACTGTTCCTTGCCTACAGTGCGGGTGTGTGCACGGTCCCACCAAACTATGCGGTGATGACCCCATCTGCCACACCATCCATTGCTGCTGTTTCCCATCCACTAATGGCATCTCAGCAAGCTGCTCAACTAAACAATCAACAACTCACTGCTAACTTGCTGCAGCAGTTATGCACCACTCTGCTTCCCGGTGCCACACCTTGCGCCTGCACCGCCCCTCGCCCACAGAGCAGGTACATGCACGGCCCATTGAAATTCGGCAGTGCTGGATTCTTCTGCCCCATCGCCTAACTCTGCTGTTACCCAGGCTAATATCGGCACTTCCACGTCGGAGTGCCTCTTGATAACTCAATCCTGCCACTCGGCAGTGCTCAGGCCGATCTTGTCTATCCCTTTATCCATCAACACACAACAGCTGAACATCGGTCCTGTCGCAGGAGCTATTTGCGCCATTCAGCTACAGGGGAATGCACATCCCATGGCAAGCCGACGGACTTGCCACCCCCTTGTCCACGACGCCCATAACACTGGATTACAGCACCGTCATGCCACATACCCCGACCGTCTCGCATCCGATGGCGACCGATTTGGGTACGGATGCCCACGGCACTAAGGGACATTATAATTATTCCCCTTGCAGCCGTATTCACCTGTGTCGGTTATGGTGGCATCGAACCACGGACTCTCACACGCAGCATAACACTCCTCCCTCTAAAGCAAGGACATGTCGCACCAGGGGATATGTGCTCTAAAGACACCATCCTTTTCGCCAATTATCAGCGCCAAGGCAGGCAACTCCACATTTGTAACCTAGGCGGTTGACGCTGTAGTTACTTCCGCAGACACAGCACGTCACTTCTGCCCCATGTGCTGTCCACCAGCGATGTTTTTTTAGTTTCTCATAGGGTCCTGATGCCCATTCATGGACTTTACACAACTTTGCATAGCAGCTGCACCTTTCTTGCCGTTTCTCAGGCTATTAGCCACTGAACTTTTGGGTTCTTCATCCTCCTACACTTGCACACAGCCCTCTGCAGGCAACCAACCCTATTACCATTTAGTTATTTATATATATATATATATATATATATATATACAATTAAAAAAAAAAAAATTTTTTATATATATATATATGTATATATATATATATATGATAACTTGCTACATTTATACACATTTCTATTTACACTTATAGATGTCTACTTATCCCTCGGTATACACGTGTGTGTGCTTATGGGATAGGTTCATACGACTTTCATATTAACATGTACAATTTTATTTCTATCTCTATTCATTGACATCTATTCATTGAGATTCCCAACATAGCAATATAGGCACCCTTGCATTTGCGTCATTCTGTTCACAATGCCCAGATCTCTCTGCGTCTACATACTGGCACTTTATTCATATGTGTATGTACATCTCTTATATATAGGTGCATACACAGATTCCTTTCCATTACTGATTATGCACACTTACCCATTTACTTGGGTATATTTGTGCATGCTACACGTATGCTTATACAGCCGCTTATTTCTTGTGACTCGATCTCTTGTCATTGCACATTCCTGACATCATCACTTGAGTTGATGAAAGTTTATAATCCCTTTGCACATATATGGTATTCATTTTCATAAATTCATCCATTCCTTGCTTTCTGAGGATGACTGCACTCACAGACAAAACTGCCTCATTCACACCTGAATGTATGCTCCTTCACATATCAGTAGTGGCTGGTCCTTAGGGACCCACACATACTCCCTTCCCACCCACAGGGCTAAGGATGCCCTCTCTTGGTGCAAGGAGGGACAAGGCAACCCAACTCATTTGCCTACAACAATCACCCACAGGGCTAGACATGCCCTAACCTGGTACAAGGAGGGATGAGGCAGTCCAACTTAGAGGTGCCACTCCGGACACACATGCCCTTCATACCTTCCAAGTTTGTAAGGCATCCCTTCTTTCCCCCTTGCCTACAACAACCCTTGGTTTGCACCACTGTGGTTGTGACAACAGTTCCACATGGGCCCTACATCCTAGCCAGCCCTCCCATGAAGGGGTATCTATCTTTGCCTTCCAAGTTTTAGCGGGCCCAAAAACTGCCCACTGGGCAGTAGACAATCACCCTAAGTCCATCTCTTCCACTCCTCACTAGTAGCAGAAGGCCTGGGTAATAATTGTTTTCCTCTACACTCGGGAGAAAGGCATATTGACAAGGACGGATGCGTCTCACAAACCGCAACGAACCGTTCATTAGCCACAGGGGTGTACCTTTCTGCCCACTTATACCAACATGGCAGATGCGGCATTCAAGCTCATTAGTTTGCCTCATCAGCATGCTTGAACAGAGATCCAGCATCATCGTCTCAAACAGTTGGCGTTTGAAAGCAATTTCTGCACTTGGTCTTCCCTGCCTGATCCTTTCAGCCTCAACACACAACCACTGGTGTGGTTACAGATGGGCATTCCTTCTCAAGCACTGTCTTTCCAATAAGACACTTCCAGGGGTTTCTTGCCTAGGCAGGCTATCCCGTCATGGAGCCCCAGCCTTCAGTCAAGGGCCTGTCAGAGGATGACTTTGTTGTCACTTCAGAAGCAAGCACCATGTCTTTCAGACACACAGTTGCACCACAAGACCCCATCAACTCCTTCCGGCTTCCTTACATTTCAACATAACCTGCATGGTGGACACCTTCATCCCTCAAGCACACAGCAGCTGTTTCCTGATTTACCCATGCTGATTGGTGTCCTCCTAGGACCAGTATATGATAACCAGTCGTGTACGACAATGACCATCAGAACAGCAGAGGAGGCAACTGCTGTCCCGACTATTTGGGCTGGAATTTGATTATACAATTTATTGTAGAGAGTGTTTTACCCAAGTTGCATCCCCAGTCCCTTGATCAAGAGGGCCTTAGGACTCACCATTGGTATGGATCCCAAAGGCTAGTTAGCCCCCAAGGCTACAGCACTAAGTCCCAGTACAATTTGACTTCTAGTCTGAGAGACATAGTCCTTCATGAAAGACTAAGCTGCAAATGATTTCCCTTTGCAATTCAGAAACCACTGATAATACAGCTCTCACTTTCCTGTTGGCCATACTGAAAACGTATGTGAGATTAGTGATTTGATGTAAATGGCCAGTACAACACATCTAGAGCCACTTTCCTCCCTGCCCCCGCCCCGCTCCATCCCAGACTTGGTGCGCACCACACACAGCCAGAGGCCTGTCATGGATCCGGTCCCCTTTCTCACTAAAGAACCTTCAGCAAAAATGTTCCCCATGGAATGAGACTCAGTGACCTGGAGGCACATGAAGTGCACTCCCACAGCCTGATCCATCCCAGCCATTGACTGCCGACAACTTTCTGCAGGTTGCTCCAACATGCAACACTCAGGTAGAGAAGCCACCAAGCCTTCTGTATGCCCCTTCGTGATGGTACCTACCTGGACAATTACACAGCCCTGTCCCAGAGACACCAGGGGCCTCAAGTCTCTTGTTGCCAAATGTCTGCCATTCTGTGCATAGGCAACATGCCAGTGCTGTCTTTTTGTTGTTGTTTTTTGGTTTTATTTTTTTGGCAACGACAGAAAAGTGGCGGGGGGAGCGCCTATCGCCTGTCAGCTTGCATGGAAGAGCTCTACAGATCTGGCTGTCACGCCTAAGGCAAGTCCAACATGGTGGCCTACCTCTGTCTCGTGCCACAGTTTCCTCCAAACACATATATCACTTCCACTATCGGCCCACAACTGATGTGTAATCATCAGATCAAACCACATGTGCACCTCCTTGCATTGACGCTCAACCGTGCTCAAGTGAGATAATCCTATAGGGTACGTGTTTCCTTCCTTCCTTTTATTCGAAGGGCTCTCAGTAAAGTGTGGATTCAACACACCGACCCGATCTTCTTTGTGCTACATTTATCAGCACAGCTGTGGTCCACAGACTTCTCCCACAATACAGCTGCAGACCTCAGTCTTCTTTGCCCTCACCAATATCCTTAGGTGACACAGTACACTCTACCTAAATCGAATTCTACTTGAGGGACATCTATCGCTTTAGAGATGATGGCTCATGAGGCATTGCCTCTGCGGTGGTCACACAACAGGCCATCGCAGTGCACTGGCGATAGAACAGACGAGCCCTCTACCTTGTCGTGCCATTCTGCACTAGTGGGTCACGGTTAAGTATGTGTAATTAAAAGGAAATTTTCTATCTAAAATTACGTTTAAATAACATACTTACCGTGACCCACATTTAAGACCCTACCGTTCCTCCCCGCTTTCTGTTCTCCCTGCACACTGCGCTGGTTGCGGCGATTTGCCGTAAAAAGAGGGCGCTAGTCAGGGAGACAAAGGGGAGGTTACCTACTTCCAGGTTATCAGCCGTAGCTACTTTCGTTTTCTCCGCATAGGCGGATAGTAGTTTGCACAGGACAGGAATGTCAGACCCCTGCTGGAGTCTGCACTAGTGGGTCACAGTAAGTATGTTATTTAAACATAATTTTAGATAGAAAATTTCCTTTTCTAAATACTCAGCTATGAATAAGGATACATCAGCATAACAACTGCCCATGATTGAAGGCATGCCTGATCAATTATTCTCAGCCATTTTTGTCTAAACAAATCATCAACTTTCAAAAGTCATAGCTCAGAAACTTCTCAACCAACCAATCCACCTGCTTCTATCTTAAATATGGCAGCAGTGGAAGGAAGTGACAAGTGTACTTCCACTCTTGATGCATTATGGGACAGCTATATTGGACGATTCAGGGATAGAGGGTTAATCTGATATGACCTATTTAGAATAGAATATGTCTTTATTTCCAAGTGTACCGTGGTCACAAGGAATATTGGGGGGGATAGTACATAACAGATACAGTAGAAAATAGGACAGATACAAGTGCATATCAATAGAAAAACTTATGCATACTCACACATGCACGCACTGCATACACACACACACACACACACATACACACACACACACACACACACACACACACACACATGCACTCAAGCACACACACATACACACACACACACACACACACACACACACTCACTCTCTCTCTCTCTTTCTCTCTCACACATACACACACACACGTTTGAACAGAAGCTGCATATACATGTGGATGGGGCTGATGACTAGATCTTCAGGTAAATGGTTGTTGATTGCACAATTCTGTTTATCATACTGGATTTGTTCGAGAGACAGGGCATTGACTGCTTTGGGAAAAAGCTATTGGTGAAGCAATTGGTTTTCGTCCTTATACTTCAGTACCGTCGACCAGAGGGGAGCATCTCGAAAATCCCAAAAGCTGGATGTGATTCATCCTGGGGGATTGATTTAGGGCATGGATTGCTGAGGAAGACAACACGGGTACTTAATCTCCTCTCTAAAGACAATTTTTCTGAAGTATTCTTCTTCATGTTTGGGAATACAAAAAAGACATTGAATTGCTAAAAAGATACCTTGGATTCCAGTATCCCTCTTACGTAAAGCTTACAAAGTAGCATGGTCATGTATTGCTAACAGACTAAAAGCTGTTGTACCATGGTTTGTTCACACTGATCAAAGGGGTTTTATGAAAGGCAGATGTACTGGGGAAATATCCCAGTCTATATGACATGTTGATGTGTGATAATAGAAGGAAAATGCCTGATCTCTTGCTGTTGGTAGATTTTGAGAAGGCATTTGACACTATTTAATGGAAGTTTATTTTTAAAAGTGTTTATTAAAGTATGGTTTTGGCCTTGAAATAGATGAATAAAAGCTTTCTGTGCAGACATATCCACATGTGTTGCTGTTAATTACAAATATTAGTCATTGTTTGGTATTCATCATGGTGTAAAACATGGAAACCCATATCTCCTTACTTGTATTAGTTGTGTGCAGAGACATCAGATATTTGCATTAAAATTAGAAAAATAAAAGGTATCCATATCAATGAAAAAGTCAGGCCATCACAGTTTGCTGATGATACAGCTCTGTACCTACATGCAAGTGAAGAATCCTTTGTTTAAGCTGTTAGAATTTCTTCAGAAACATCTGGCATTAAAGGAAAGTAAATATTACAAAACTGAAGTGCCCTGGATTGTAGGCAAAAACAAGTGTTATGGACACTGCCTGTGTGACAATGATTTTTGTTGGGACCTAGGCAGATTTAGATACTGTGGATTCGTTTTAGCAACAGATGTAAATATAATTTTACATTCAATCTCTGATGGTAAGATAGCTGAAATAAACTGTTTAATATTTGGAGTGAGTGTCAGTTAGTTACTACACCTGGAAAAAATCCACTGTCTTAAAAACTCTTTTTTATGTCAAAGTTAATATACTTCATCGATGTCCCAGACGATGATGGTTTTTTTTCGAAATAATTTTACTGTATGTTCTTCAGATTCTTGTGGAATGGCAGACAGAGTAGAATCTTTTTTTTTTTTTTTTTTAATGTGTACATCAACTTCAAGAGGTAGACTAAAATGTCAAAAATAATTTTCTTTCAGGTGTGAAACTCAGTTGGTTGATAAGATTGTTTATTTATTTGATTCTCATTTGAAGGTACTTGTTGACTCACTTGTGTAAACAAAGTGAGTCGATGTTTTAACCTGGTGTTTGGTTGCCTGTGTGTGTGTGTGTCTGTATGTCTGTGGTAAACTTTAACATTGTCATTTTCTCTGGAAATACTTTGTCATCCAGTACCAAATTTGGCTGAATCATAGGATGAAAAAAAATCTTCACAGTCATACCAATAACAGGTTGTAAGTCTCCCGAATTCAGCCATATTTCCGAATCATTAACAGTTTATTTCATTGAGATTCGTTCCAAAATCCAAACATTCTGAAAACCTTTTCCCACCAAGTTAATAGAAGATAGGTTGTGTTTGAAGACAACGTGACCTCGTTTTTCTTGTTCACAATTAAAAGGAAAGAAATACAAATTCTGGACAGAACACATACAGTGATACTAACTACATCATTGATGTGTTTACTCTATATAAATACTCTAAAGTGGAAACTGGAATGAACATAAAAGAAAAATTGAATTGATCAGTTCTTTCAGCCCCTTGTAGACTGGTTCATGCAGATCTAGAGATCTACCATGTGTTGCGATGTGCTTGAAGCGATGGCAACGTCTCTTTCACCACCGAAATATAAAAGAATAATCACGAAATGATAAAACACAAAAAACATGATTTAAACGGTGTTATTATGTCTACTAAATCACATCTATTTATCACACGAAGAAGAAAACGTCAGCATTGCTTTAAATATTCAATTCAATCAAATGACCTCAGATGTGCCGCAGCAGTGGGGATTTGTCTGCTTGCTTCGGAACTGAACATGCATGAATCGATCCCACTCACGTGCCTTTTTTTCCCCCAAGCTTATTCTATATGTCATATTCAGTGCGGAGCACTATTCAACAATTTTTTAAATCTCTTTTTTTTTTTCTCCTCATGATTACTTTACTGGATAAAGCGCGAAGCACAAGTGAGTCTTGAAGGCTTTGCCTCTTGTTTTGTTTATGTATCGAGACATTGATAACTTTAAAACACATGGCATAAATTTTGCAAATACACCAATGAACACTGTGCATAATGCATTCTGGCATTGTATTTTGTAAAGGGCAATAATTGAAATGGCTGTCTAGAATATACATGATGTGTTTTTTTACAGCATAAACATCTTGGTTAGAAACCATATGCTCTTTCTGTTGGATTGATTTCAAACAGGTATATATCAGATTTATTATCTATTGAATTAATATGGTATTCATTTATCTTTTGATGGGTTTCAACAGAAATATTTAAACTTGAGGATTCAGTTTTTACAGTACTGTGGCTTCATTGAAGCAAATAAGAATAAGCAATAGCATGCACTCCATCTTCTTTCTTGGGCATGATAAATCACTGGCACCCATCATCCGCCTGGGTCAGGTTCTCAAGTGCCCTATTTCAAGAGCACTGAGGCTACACTGGTCTTAAGAGGACTCAGCCCTGGAACATTCACATCTGTCTTGATTGGTTCTTTGAAATGAAGTCAGAAGAATGGCTTCTCTTCTCCCTTCTGGCTCAGGGGGTGCCCATAACCGCCCCCCCCCCTCCCCCGCCATCCTTCACCCCACCACTGCCCCTCCCCCCTAGTTCAAATGGCGTTCTTCACAGATGCATCCTCGCAAGGGGTGGGGAGCCCACATGGGCTTACTCCATGCAGCAGGAATTTGGTCCCCACAGGAACCCACGTGGAACATCACCTTTCTGGAACCTGAAGCAGTTCGCAGAGTTCTTCACTCCTCAGGGGAGGACGCCAGCAATCTGTCTGCTTGTTCACGGACAACACAACTGTTGTGTGTTATGTGAACAAAAGGGTGGGGGTGCACTTTGAGAACATCACACTGTGGGCCGAGGCTCTCCATTTGTTGCCACAACAAGGCCATTGAACTCTCAGCCAAACACATTGCGGGCAATGCCAACCTTTGGGCAGACACTTGCAGCAGGTCCAAGAGCATAGTCCTCATGGAGTGGACACCACACAAGGACACCCTTGTTTGTGGTTTCCACAGATGGTGGTTCTCTTTGCCAAAAGGTCAGCAGAAGACCCCTGATTTCTGTCTCACTGGTTTCAGACCTGGAAGCTTGCTCTGGACTGGAGCAAGCTGATCAGTTATGCATTTCCTTCCTTCCCGATCCTGCCCTAGGTGGTTCTGAAAGCCTGGTCGGAACACCCATAGATCAGAACCTAAGGTGTTTTCAGTTCCGTAGCTGCTTGATTCAGAGAGAGCATGAGGTGTGTGCTGTTACCACTTTGGCCACCTTTCAACACTGTGTGCCTCTTTGACATGTGTTGGAGGTAGCCTACTGCCATTCAGAGATTCCCTTCCCTTCCCATCAATTGCTACCTCAAGGAATACCGTATGCTCAGAGTGGATGGTTCCAAGGGTTTGCTTTGTCATGGCTAACTCAGCTGTTACTGTTACAGTGGCTCCCCATGTGAACCAATAGGCATTGCCCTCCTCTTCTTGAATTCGGCATCGTTTGACATGGTTCAGTACATGACACCAAACTGGGGAATTAGTATTATACTCTCATTTAGGCTAAATATACTAACCATGTCAAATTTGTGTCCCTGCATTTCTTGCCATGGTTTACATGGGGCATTTCTTTGTTGGCCATTGGAATGAGTAATCAGCTCCAGCCGGAAATGGTGTTTGATTGGCTAGCAGACAGATGACTAATAGCAAAACGTCTTATCACTAAGTTGCTGTGAAATTTGGCCAAGCAGGGCAAACTGATAGGCCTAGTTTGCATCAGTTTGATATGGTAAGAATATTTAACCAAACTGGGAGTATAATACAAACTCCCGATTTAGGTTTTCTATGAAATTTGTGTATGCATATGATCATTGTGCCAAATGCTTCGGTATAGAATAGATGTGTTCTTATAATGGCCATCTTTTTTAATTTGTAATTGATTACTTTATTTTTTAAGAAAAAAAAATGGCCAAGAAATTTTGCCTTGTGACATGACATAGACATACTGACAGGTAAACAGAAGTTGACAGTAATTTCAAGATTTCATTGCTTGTGAAAGGATCCCAGTCAAACCTTTTCATTTTAGCCTTTCTAGTTCAGTGATGCCTCACCTTTGCATATATGTATTTATACCTGTATCATTGTATGTGTTAGCAATTGAGCCTTTTGTCAACTGATGTGCTCATTTTCTCTTTTTCTCTTTTTTGGCACAATCTGAGTACCCGTTAGGTTTAGTGAACTATTTTTAGTGACCATCACATTTTTTATTGATAATGATAATTAAATGATGATAATAAAAATGGACATTTATTAGTGCGTTTCTCCAGAAATACTGCTCAGAGGGCTTTACATTTCACTCCCCAATACCCGCTTCACCTATCAATACTCCCACTAGCATGGAAGCACATGCCAGAAAACATTCATGCAGCTGAACATTAGAAACCACCCACCCACACATGATGCCCTCCAGAAAAGGCATCCCTGCAATGTGCTGTCAGGCATGTACATTCACATGAATGCATGGATACTAGCCAATACCTTGCCACACACACATGGCAGAGGGCTTCTCCACAATAAAGCATGCATTTAAAACCAGATCATACCAAGACCAGCACTAAAGAAAGCAAACAAAGGCTCATCTTTGGTGTTGAGGGAACCTATTATGGATCCTCCCACCCTGACCAGTCTTTCTTAGGATGATGAATGGCCATTTGCATCTAGTCATTTATTATGGATCTGCCTGCAGCATAAAGTGCTGCTGGAAAGGGAGAAATAAGTGGCATTGGTATCCACGGTGCATCTGATGATCTCACCCAGCAACCAGTACCCCTTTCCCCCCTCCCTGACCATGACCTAATGGCTTCTTTCACCCCCTGAAAAGTTCTTCAAAGCAATGCCAGAGTCAAGGAATTAACTAGTAAGGCTTCCACCACTGAAGTTCAGGGCTGTGCTTCCTGTCTTCAAACCTCACAGGCAAAATCACACCTATCCCTCTAATGAAGAACTGGACCCATGGGGCCCTTTAATATAGGTCAAACACTCTTTTCCAGAAACTTTTGTCGGCACTTAAGAAATGTCACCACAGTTATCTTTCCTAAATGGGCATACAGTCCTCAGGTCCCTTAAATTCCTCTCTGAAATCGCAGGTCCCAGGCATTGCATCACAAATATGTGACGAACTGTCCCTGGAAGCAAAGGTTTCCATTGTCTTGCCTTCCCCAGGCAAAAGGTCTTTCTCCGCCCCATGGGCACATTCTTGAAGGCCACACCTTCAAGAGGGGGTTTCTGGTCTGTCTGCAGCTGCTTCCTGTATAAGTCAGCAGACTCATCTGCTGAGAACTAATGCTTTCTGCCTGACCATTCCATTTCCACACAGACGTTACTCCCATTCAAGACTGGCTGAATGCGACCAGTTGGCACATCAGCATTTCTTGGAAGCTGCTATTGCTGATATGTATTTGGAGGTTCTTTAGAATCAGCTCCTCAAGCTGGATTTGCTAGAGGAGGCCAATGAAACTGAGCAAGACAAAGGGCAGCAAAGGCCTTCCACGAGTTCCAGTGACCCACACAGCCATCTTTTTGGCTGCAAAATACCAGAGTATCAGTATCAGTAGCTCAAGGAGGCGTCACTGTGTTCGGTCAAATCCATATACGCTACACCACATCTGCAATGCAGATGCCTGACCAGCAGTGTAACCCAACGCGCTTAGTCAGGCCTTGAGAAAAAAATTTTAAAAATAAAATAAATAAATAAATAAATAAAGTAAAAATAACAACAACAATAATAATAATAATAATAATATTTTAAAAATAATAATAAATAAATAAAATAAAAATTATAATTAAAAAAAAATAATGATAATAAAATAAAGTAATGATAACATAATGAAAAAAAAGATAATAATAATAATAATAATAAAATTAATTAATAAATTTTAAAACAAAATAATAATAATAATATTGATAATAGATAAATACATAAAAATACTACTAATAATAATAATATTTAGTAGTTGTAGGCCTCCTTCGGTCATGACTGACCATGGATAGAGTATATCCAACCTAATGTCTAATTGGGCTGTCTGCTTGGACCAAGCAGTGTTGCCTGTGACTGTAGATACCGATGCTACACACAGACACACAAATACGCACAGAGGCTTCCACTGATTGGCTGCAAGAGGGGTGGGATAAGATCTCTGATGCCAAGAACGTGGTGTCTAGGTGTTGCTCAGTCTATTGTATTTGGAAAAGCCCACAGAGACTCTGTTCCGTTTTGAAGTAATTTGCGCAGTGTTGGTTTGGAAATGATGCCGATATTCATTTGATTTCAAAGCATTGTGCTCTACCTTTCATGCTAGACTTGCGGCCGCTCCCTCTCTCTACCTTTATTTCTCTGAGACGATCGATGGTGTGATGGCCTTGTACCTGTTCTTTTTGGTATTCTTTGACTTTTCTGAGGATTTCCGATTTTCCTAGATGTAGGCCGCTCGTTGTTGTTGCCTTACCAGCAAGTCTGTCAGATCGCTCATTTCCCTTAACACCTGCATGTTCCGGGCAGTATGACCATGTAAGTTTTTTAATCTGAAAGTTGCGCATTGCCTCATGCCACTCTGGGCTTCCCATTCTGCTTTCAGTTTTCTGTATGAGGTTCATTGAGTCCGTAAGAATCATGGCATGTTGATTTCTGGGCATATGGATAGATGATAGCCACTGGAGGGCATGTGTCACAGCTTCAACTTCCATCATTAGGCTAGAGGTTACCAGAGTCACTGTATAATGCAGCAAATGCCACAGCTAAACTGTATTTTAACTCATTGAATCCTGTGCCCGAATAATGCTTTGGCGTCAGAGTTTGTCACGTTAAAACAGTTTTCACATTCCTGCATTTGCACTTATCTCAAAGAAAGGGAATTAACTTTTACAGTATTTCTGGATGTGTCCACAAGTAATAAGGAGGGAAAACTATACTTTCTGCGTTCTGCATCAATATGGCATTGAAGCTTACCAACACTGTAAACTCCCTAGGGTTGAATGGGCCAATTGACAGCTGCCATTGGGTGCTCATTATTTGTTTCCTGTGTCATTCATGTTCCTATATCAAACCAAGCTGGCACAGAACAAGTGTGCTGCTCTTCAGTTGGTGACCAGAAACACATCCAGAAGGGGACTGATCAACCTTTATAGATTTCAGTGATGCCTGCTTCCAAGTTCTTGTTCACCTGGTTTCTCATTAGTATCTGAGGTTCATCTGGAGGGACTGTTTCAGTTATGTGCCCTTCCATGGGTCTGTCTCTAGCTGTGAACCTCTTCCCCAGGGTAGTACGTGAGATGTGTCTCTTGCCAGGAGCCAGTTTATTCTCAAATGCATCTACTTCGACAGCCAGTTCATCCTAGTGAGTTCAAGGGAACCCTACCAAATTTACTTAGCCAGGATGGTGGACCTTTGCTCCCAACTTAGATTTCGCACAAACACAGAGTGTGACCTTACTCCTAGCCATTTATTCCAATTTCTGGAAATGAGATTTTATATTTGCATGATAGTTTGTCCCACACATGTGCACCTGGAGTGCTTGGCACAATTGATCAGGATGCACACACATCTACCCGGAAGCTGGCCTTCTTGCAAGGAACCATGGAGTCTCTTATGCTTCTCCCTCATGTGTGATTCCTGCTGTTCAGCAACAGCAAAACTGTAAATGCTGGGGGGGTGGAGGGTGTGGGGGGTGGGGTGGGGGGTTCAAGCACAGATATATAATGATTCAAATCATAGCTTTTTTCACCATCAGAAACATGTACTTGTCAAGCTGAAGGTTGTGTGCTGGAAACAGCAGTTCTGTTTGAGGCAGCCAACATCAGTTGGTATTTAATTTTTTTTATGATCATGATATATATCCATTAAAATTTCAAACTTTCCCTTTCTTTATCACAACATTTTCGCTCCAATGAATTGTAACAAAACCACCAAACACGTTTTTGGACTTAATATACATTATAATCAACTAGACCTGCCCAGTTCTTTAGCAGATTTATAATTGGTGGATTGGATTCATGATCCCACTCCACTTCAGAGCAGACTGAAGGTTCATCACCACCTGCTTCCCCAATCAAGGATGATATTTTTTTTTTAAATGGCTACTCATTGTCAGAATCTGTAATAATGCTTGCTCACCTTAACTCACTCCGGACAAATAGTTCTCTCCCTTGCTTTTCCCTACAGAAGATCCATTTATTAGGGTTAGGAAAAAAAAATCACAAAAAATACAAAACATAAAGTAACTGAACGAAACTCACTGTACTTGACCCACTGACCCCTCTCCTCATGTCATGTGAATGCCCACCCCCCTCCCTCTTCACGGCTCTCAGAAGCTGAGTCACTATCAGTAACTTCTTGTTGGTAGTTTTCTTCACTGCAGATACTTTATTCAGTGTCTTCATCATCCTTGTCGATGTCGAAACCTTCAGTTTGAAGCATTTCAATCACTTCAGCAGCGGTGAAAGCCGCTGTCGTGATCTAGTTTGCTCCAAAAATTTCCACTTGTATCATCTGCGACACCATTTTCGATATGTATGCAGATTAGCTTGTCGTGTGGGGTCCTGAACTCGCTGGCTCGCAGTGTAGTGTGTTGTTACAAAATCTCATGAAGAAACTTTCTGTTCGACCCTTGACATATTCGCAGTGCCCGGTGTAGCTGCGATTGTTATGCTACCCCATGAGGAAAACATGAAAAAAATTTTCATTGTCAAAACTGTTATAGCGTTCCATCGTCCGGAACACTACTTTACGTCAGGAACGCTATAGCGTTCCATCATCCGGAGTGAGAGTTAAAACTATGAATATCTCTCTCCAGATAATAATGGAAGTTGGCCTCTGTTTCTGTAACCCAGAAAAGTTTTCTCATGCACATGTGTAGTGTGAGTTGTCAGACAAAGTTTGGACTAAAAGTCAGGATTTGTTGATTTAGATGGCATTTCATGGACATGATTTGGTAAGTAATGAGGTCTCTGCACAAATCTTCCGTGAATAAAATTTAATGGCTTCCTTTGCTTTCTGTCAATGATATGCTATCAATGTAATTCCCATACTGAGCAGAAGTGCCTATTTTAATTTAAAACTGATATAATGATTGTGTGTCAGTATGTCAGATAAAAATGTTGATGCTGATTATATGGATACTATCCTCGGTCAGAGACCAAGCTCTAAACACTTACAAACACAAGCTTGTCATTTGCACAACAAGCTGACCACCTGGGTAGAGTTGATTGACAGCTGCCATTAGGTGCTCATTCTTATTTCCATAATCCACCGAACGCTGACATGGATTACAGGATCTTTAAGGTGCGTATTTGATCTTCTGCGTGTATATATGCATGAAGGGGGTTCAGGCACTAGCAGGTCTGGACATATGTTGACCTGGGAAATCAGAAAAAAATCTCCACCCTTTACCCACCAGGCACCATAACTGAGATTCGAACCTGGGACCCTCAGATTGAAAATCCAACACTTTAACCACTCGGTTATCACTAAAAATGCTCCGGTTTATCAGTAAGAAAGAACTATATGTAAAGAATTAATTTTTTTATGCCAGTAGACACCACACACACACACACACACACACACAAAATCACAATCACACAGACAACTGAAACACAGGTTTATTACCTACTCATATTGTTTACATGTGAGCTAAAAATGCAGGATGGTTTTCTCTTCTTTTTCTCTCTCCCACACATACACACAAGCCCACACATGTCTGCTTACATGAACATCTCATTTACCAAGGTCAGTAAGATAAAAAAAAAATAAAAAAAAATTTAATTAATAAATCATGTAAGAAAAAAAAAGCTATGAAGATTCTGAACAAACAAACAAAAACCCAGGTTCTTAAAACTGAATTGCTCTTCTCAATTCTTTTGTACTAATTTGACAAATAATGTTTTAGGTGACCCAGGCAAGATATGTTCCAAGTGAGAAAACATCCTCCTCTAAAACTTCAGAGCCATCACCAACTTCCTCCACACTGGCGACTGCAGGAGCCACCAGCACAACAACAACTCCAGCCTCAGAGACTATTGGAACTGTCTCATCCACAGTATCTGCCATTGACGCTGACACCACAGCTGATGCCAGCGTTGCTCACTCAGCAAGCACATCTGCTTCTCCCACAGCTGACACAACCACAAGCACGAACATGACTTCAGCATCCAGTACTGAACTTCGACAGCGTGCCACTGCTTCCCAGCAACATACACAATCAGAAATGCCAACAACTTCTGTAGTCCTCACTCCTCAGACCCAGTGGTCTTATAGTCAAGGTACAATTGTGTTGATGGTGATTCTAACCCTTGCCATTACTCTCTTGTTGGGACGTCGTATGTATCTGCAGTATTTTGGAAAAGATTTTCAGGGCCACTTTCAGTAATCTGCAAATCTTCCAGAATAACTGTTACTGAGGTATTACTGTTTTTTCTTCATAAAAAAATGTTTGTGGTACAAATTGCACAAAATATGTGGGTTAATTAAAGAAGAGGCAAAGCTTTCAAGGCTCATACGACTCCTGCTATATAGCAACAACAAAAACCAGAAGAAGAAAAAATGGCAGGGGAAGGGGAGAGATAGGGGAAGGCAGTTGCCAGAACAAGCATGTAACTATTCTAATTATTTTTGCTCAAACCAAGCGTAACATGCTAATAATGGAGCAATTCTGTTTTAAACAGCCAGTATCTTCATCGGCTTTGATGAATTGTAAGAAAATTGCCAGATAAATTTTCAGGATAATGACTGGACAAATCCAGTTCTTGTGGCAAAATTATGATGAAACATGTTACCCCACTCCCAACAGTACTGATTGAACGTCTATCACCACCAGTGAAGGACAGAATTAAAAAAATTGCTGCTCATTGTTGGAATCTATGAAAATATATTCTCATCTTCAAAAACTACAAATGTTTCTTTCCAGATAATAGCAGAAGTTTGTCAATGTTTCTATAACTTGGAAAAATCGTCAGATACACATTCATACTTATAGTGCATGTTAAGTAACTGACAAATTCTGGAATGCAAATCAAGAAGATTCGTTGATTTGAATGGTCATTCATTGGCATTCTGCAGTAAGTGATGAGGTCTGCACACATATTCTCTGAATAGATTTTGACAGCTTTCTTTGCCTCCCCTCATTGACATTTTTTTTAAGGAAATATCAATGTGATATGATAAAGAACATGCATGTCACTGACATTGTGACTTGTAAGGACAACCTCTTTGCGGAATGTAGATAGATAAATAGATAGATAGATAGAAAGTGTAGGACCTTCAGACTGAGTATAAGACAAAAAACATGTCTACATGTTTACATGTCTTAAGTCATATTTTAGTGTTTTAACTCTGATGTTTTAGATGAGTGAGATCCATTTTCAGATAATCATTTTCCAGAGAATGTTCAGATTGATGCCTCATTACTTGGCAGCTGCTCCTGGCAGATGTACCAATGTAACTTCCATACTAAGCAAAAGTTCCCATTTTAACTAGAAATGAGGAATGACTGCTGTAGATCACTGTGTCAATGTGTCAGATAAAAGTGCCAAGATTTGCGAACATGAAAAAATGTAACAGTAACAGGACTGTGGAAATATTTTGGTTTTGTAATTTTTTTCCCTTTCCAGAAGTGTATTGTCATCATAAATTAGAATGTGTGGAAAGCTCTGGGTTTTTTGTTTTTGTTGTTGTTGTTGTTGTTTCTAAGCCAAAATTGGTGTTGACAAAGTATTTACAGAGAAAATGATTTTGTTGAAGTTTATGACACTCCTGTTCCCCTCCCATCCACCCTATCACACACATAAACACTCACACTCACATGCACGCATGCACATGTACATGTGCACGTGCACGCATGCGCACACGCACACACACATACACATACACACATGCACACAGGGTTATTTGATAAACTCACATTGTTCACTCATGTGAGACAATGGCATTAAAACACAATAAATATGTTCCGTGGGAAAAAACATCAGGATTTCACTTGAGGAAAACATCAATATGATCAAAGGATAGAATGAGTGGGGTTTTTTTCCAACATTTCCCAAAGAGCAGCTTTCTTGGTTTTCATGAAGCACCAGTTTGGCATATGTACACATCATACAGAGAGATAGACTAATCCTCTGCTCCTCTCTTTCTCGCTCTTTCTCTGCTTGTCTCTCTCCCCATTCCCTTGTGCCCTTTCCCATGCATATGCGCATCCATAAGTCTCAGGGAAACTATGAAGTTGTATTCAGGTTGGTGATCGATTCAGTGTCTGGTGTGTCTGGACTGGCCAATAGGCTGATAGCAGTCATTCCCACACTACACACAAGTGAAGCCTGACGTTGGTCTGTCTGTCTGGCTTTGTACTGTTCTCCTCACCCTTAGCCTCATAACACTGGGCAAGCGTCTCATAAAACTCGGACAGGCCTTTCTGCACGCCAGTGCTGTATTGACGAGCGCCGTACATCATGTTACAACGTTCTGTGTTTTGAGTCCCACACTGCAGAAAAAACAGTCTGCTAACCATTAAACTAGCTCCCCTGAGAGTTCTTTATCTCCTGAGTTCCATTAGCTAAAAATATTCACCTATTGTCAAATTTATGGCGAAAGTTTTGCAAGTTTGAATGAAGCTCAAGTTGTTTGCAAAGCCATGGCTGAACGCAGACAAACCCGAACTCTTGCACAAGTATTGGAAGTAGTATTGCAAATAGTAGAGATGAAGATTGTAGACTGAATGAGATAGAACTGCATGAAATTGATGCCGAAGACACAGATTTTGACATGCAGGGGGTTGGTGGAAGGTGCATGGGGTTGCTTGACGAAAATGAACAGACAAGCTCAGCTGGTTGTTCGTGATTCCAAAGGTCTCGGGAGGGTGGAGACCAGTTTTGGACTTGTCCCCCCTCAACAAATTCCTCCCCAAAATCAAATTCAAGATGGACACACAGGCACAGATTCGGGAGACCATCCAACAAGGTGATTGGACTACCTCTATCGATCTGGAAGATGCTTATTTTCATATCCTCATCCATCCAGCATCTCGTCGGTACTTGAGGTTCGTGTGGAGGGACAAGGTGTTCCAGTTCTCGGTCCTCCCATTTGGTCTGTCCCTTGCCCCTTTCCTGTTTACCAAGGTGGTGCGGGAATTGGTGTCCATCGTCCGCTCAGAATCCATTTGTCTCTGTGTGTACCTGGACGACTGGCTTATCCTGGCCCAGTCGCAGGCCCTGTGCCAGAGTCATACGGCCAGACTTCTAGACCTTTGCTCCCAACTGGGCTTCCTCATGGACCAGGAGAAATGCGATCTGTCCCCAAGTCAGTCCTTCGACTTCTTAGGGATGAGATTCGACACGCGGTCCATGATAGTCTCTCTGACGCCAGATCGCTGGGACCGTCTGGCAGGCCTCCTCAGCCACTTGCGCCGCTCCTCCCAAGATACAACGTGGACACTTTCTTCCCTCCTGGGCATGATGGAGTCCATGGCACCTCTCATTCCCCTGGGCAGGGTTCTCAAGTGCCCTCTCCAGAGGGCACTGAGGTTACGCCGGTCCCAGAGCACTCAGCCATGGGATACCCAGATATGTCTGGGCGAGTAGTTCCTCGAGGTGACATCAGAGTGGTTAATCACCCCTCTTCGGACACAGGGGGTGCCCATAGCCCCACCTACTCTTCAGGTGGCACTCTTCACAGACGGCTCCTCCCTGGGCTGGGGAGCCCACATGGACTCACTCCATGCAGCAGGGACTTGGTCCCCGGAGGAGCGCCTATGCCACATCAATGTTCTGGAACTGGAGGCAGTTCGCAAGGCTCTCCTGCACTTCATGGGGGAGGCCACTGGCAAGACCATCCGCTTGTTCACGGACAAGACGACACGACGGTCGCATGTTATGTGAACAAATGGGGGGGGAGCGCACTCGGCAGACCTCTCCCTGCAGACCGAGGCTCTCCTCCGTTGGTGCCACAGCAAGGGGATTGCGCTTTCAGCGAGACACTTAGCAGGAAAAGCCAACATCTTGGCAGATGCTCTCAGCAGGTCCAAGAGTGTCATACGCACAGAGTGGACCCTGGACAAGGACAGCCTTCAGGGGGTGTGGGAACAGTGGTTTCGACCAATGGTGGACCTTGTTCAACAAGAGACTTCCCACTTATGTCTCTTCGGTTGCCGACCCAGAAGCGTGGGCAGGGGATGCTCTCTCTCTAGACTGGAGCAGTCTGATTGCCTCCGCATTTCCTCCCTTTCCAATTCTGTCCAAGGTGATGCGGAAAGACAGATTGGAACGCCCGCAGCTGATCCTCATTGCACTGAAATGGCCAGCCCAGACCTGGTATCCGGACCTTCAGTCCCTGACACATGTTCCACCCCTGGAACTTGAAACCAAATCTCATCTGCTGAGGCAGCCTCGCTCGGGCACTCCTCATTCCAATCCTCAACTGCTCCACCTGCACGCATGGCTGCTGTGCGGTCAGAACTGTCAGCATCACCATTGAAGTCCTCGACCCCTCAGTCGGCCTCTGTGTCGGCTGCACTGACCCAGGGGTGTGCCTCCTCTGACCTCCTCTCCATAGTCACCAGAGCAAGGAGGCAGGGAACGGAGATTTTATATGACTTTCGCTGGAAGAAAGGGTTGCAGTGGTGTACAGCTCAGGGCACAAATCAGGGCATGCAGCTGGCCAACTTTCTGGCTCACTGCTCCTCGGTTCTCATCCTGTCTGCTAGTTCTGTGCGAGGGTACAGGTCTGCCATCTGTACCACAATCAAACAGCTAGGTGGTCCGGCCTTTGAAGCTGATTTCCTGCTCAGAGAGGTGGCTAGGGGTGCCCCTCTGAAGGAAGCTAGAAACCCCAGAAGAGTGCCCCTCTGGGACTTGTTCCTGGTGCTGGATTTCATTCGAAAACAGCCCTTCGAGCCATTGGGGACTATTCCTTTTGACATCCTCACCCTCAAGACCACTTTCCTTCTGTTGCTGGCCACAGGCCGTCGTAGAAGCGAGATTCATGGTCTTAGTGGAATGCCACAAGATCTGGCCTTCCACAGGGATGGTTCCATCACTATTCATTTCCTTCCAGAGTTTCTGGCTAAGAACCAAGACCCTGAGGTTCCTTCCCCCTCTCTGAGGGTCAGACCTTTGTCGGATATTCTTGCCCAAGATGATGAGGATAGGCATCTCTGCCCTGTTCGGTGTCTCAAATATTATTGGGATAGGTCTCGCCATAGGCGTTCTTCTCAGAGGCGTCTGCTTATCTCCCTCAATGAGAATTACAAGAAAGACATTGCTGCAGGCACCATTTCCCTCTGGGTTTCCCAAGTCATTCGTAGAGCCTACTCTCATGCACACAGGGATATCAGCTGTCTTCATCCCAGAGCACACGAAGTGCGGGCCATAGCTACTTCGGCTGCTTTCCAGCACTCAGTGCCACCGCAGCATGTCTTTAAGGCAGTCTTCTGGCGGTCTGAGAATCCCTTCATCAACTTCTACCTCAGGGATTTCCGTATGACCAGGGCTGACAGTTCCAAGGGGATTTCCTTTGTCGCGGCTAACACTGCCGTCTCAGTTACAAGGGCTCCCCATACGAACCAGTAGGCGTTGCCCTCCTCCATTTGCTTTAAATTCTGCATCAGTTTGACATGGTACAGTATATGACACCAAAAGGAGGAGTTTGTATTATACTCCATGTTTGGTGTTACATATACTTACCATGTCAAACTCGAATGCCCGCCCGTCCGTCCCCGCGTCTCCGCCGTGGTTCTCATGGGGCATTTTCTTTGATGGCCACGGAATGATTCAGCGCTTATAGCTTATAGAGGCGTTTGATTGGCTGAGAGCAGGCAGGCCCGTCTTTTCACTGTTAGCCGCGCGAAATTTGGCCAAGCAGAGCAAACCAATAGGCCTAGTTTGCATCAGTTTGACATGGTAAGTATATGTAACACCAAACATGGAGTATAATACAAACTCCTCCTATTAGTGCCATTATTTTTGGTGACCAAGACCCAGACACTGCTAAAGATGACCACGCTGTTTGTCTGTGTGGACGACACTTCATTGATGTCATCCCACATACCCCACAGAAGGCCCGGCTACAAAGGAGGTGCAGAGTCTGCTGGAAGAAAGGATGTGAGGTTCTACTGCCCAGACTGCCCCAGCAAACCGCACTGTGTCTTGATGACTGTTTCCGCAAGCACCACACACAGCGTTTTTACTGGTGATAGATCCCGGGTGAGTACACCCTTTTCATTCTTTGTGTGGACTGTGTTGGAGACTTATGGACCTGGACACTGTTGCACAACCTTTGACAGTGTGTGTGGTTGATCACAACAGTCACAAGAAAGACTGGTTGATAACCTGGTTGATGTTGTAGCACCTACATGATGGAATGACATTTTTTTTATATTGCATTTTATGGAATTTTTGTGTCAGATTGACTCATTATTGGAACATGTGAGTATTAAAAACAAAATTGTGGTTCATTTTCCTTTCATTTGATATATACTTTTATGCATTTATCTTCAGTACTTTTTGAAATATAAGCAAATTAAAATTATTGGCATGTTTTTCTTATTTTTCTGAAAAATTTCTCAGCATAGGCTGTAGCAAAACGTACTAGCAGTGAAGGGGTTAAAGGGGTTCCATGGGGATCTGGCCATCATCCATTCACACTTTGAGATTCAGCCAGTGTAAACATCTCTTGTTTCAGCTGGGTACTGCATGCTGGGGATTCCAGCTTTCCCCAAAACTGTTTTGTTTGGAATTTCTCTTGCCAGGTGATATCAGGATACATAGAAATCATTGCATATGGAAAGCATTGAGCTTTTATTCCTGTCTGGTGCACATGGTCCAGGGATGCGTTGCATGCAAACAAAAGCTTTAAGGTTTGCTTACATCTAAGAAGTTCCTAACTTTATGAAATCTGGGTTGCAACAGCTTGCTTATCCGCAAATTGATCATAAAAATCTGCCATAATTTCAAGACAGCTACCCCCCTGGCATATGTGTGATCGAAGCAAATGGCAAATCATCTGATGTTTCAGCTTATGCTTCGGTGGAATTTCAGGCGAGAACATATATTCAGAGATGACACACATCAGTTTGGAGTTTACCACAATATTGAGTTGTACATTTGCCTTAGTTTTGGCAGGGCCAGTATTTTGGAGCTCTACAATACCATTGCAAATGATGTCGAGCAACTTTCAAGTGGAGCAGAGGTGAGATTTTGGTATTATTTGTATATATATATATATATATCTGAGTGTGTGTGTGTTTTTATTTGTTTTTGTTTTTTTGTGTGTGTGTGGTTTTCTTGGGGTTTTTTTGTTTTTGTTTTGTTTTTTAACTAGATCTGAGTGGATCTTAGCCAGTCAATGATGTTGTCTTGGCAGTGCAAGTTTTAATTTTGTGTGGTGTGAGGTGTAGGCCTACCACTTATTTTTGAGACTGAATGGGTGCATACACCACAAGCTTGCATGTGTGTGTGTGTGTGTGTGTGTGTGTGTGTGTGTGAGGGCTATCTGCAAATGTGATTTTAGACATTTAGAATTAGATCTCTGTGTGTGTGTGTGTGTGTGTATGCTCGCACCTTGTATGTCAATTTATCTATCTACTTTTGTGTGTGTGTGTATATATAATTATATATATGTGCATATATATATATATATATATATATATATATGTGTGTGTGTGTGTGTGTGTGTGTACTCAAGTATATACATACATATATAAAGAGAGATACATACATACATACATTCAAACATACATACATAGAGATGCTAGACAGATAGATATAGTTTATATGTTTTGACCATTGGTAAAAAAAAAAGATTCATCACTTCCATTGAAGCAGTTATTGAGTTAAACATATGATTTATAGCATTCACTTTCTCTGTTTCAGAAGATACAGTGATAGAATGATCAAAAGTTATTTCCTTTGGTAAGTTGTTCATGTTACTTGCTGATTAACATGCCTCAACTACAATTATGACAAGCACTTGGTCTGTTTTCTTATTCATTAACTTGTGAGAAATTTCATCCAGGTATGTGTGAACCACAGGGTAATTGAGTATATGATTTCATATTGCTACTCACGAGTATGCGTTTGTATGTTGTAAAGTGCATATATTCTCTGACATAATGTAATACTGTTGTCAAAATTGTGTGTATGTGTGGCAGGATGGGTAACCAAGAGGGACGGGTTGGGATTTGGTTTGGGGTCTAAAAGAGTGTGTCCTTGGAAGTAGATGTTGAAAGAGTGACAGGCAGGACATTGATGTGCAAAACCAGCATCAGATATCAGCAGGTGATGTTTCAACCAAGTGGTGTTAAAAAAAAACCCACAAATTAATGTTTAATTGTATTATCTATTAAGACTTGATGATAAATATGTGTGATAACAAATATGATGTGACAAATAAATAGAAAGAGAAAGATAATCTGCATGAGTCAATTTTAATTTGTAAGGAAACTTGAACAGCTTTGACAACAATTGTCAAAACATTTTTCAAAAATGCTGACATTGTGACAAGGTTTCTCTTCATCATAAGCCTATGAAGTTTTCCAATTTTCATTCTGTAGTTCATGGATATCTAACAAATGATAATCATCTTCAGTTTCTACGCATTTTAAGGTTGTTGTTTTAGGGTTGTTGTTTTTTTTGGGGGGTGCTTCAGACTTGCTTTTCTTCCAAAATAAAAACATTCACATATTGTTGTTTATTTATTATCATATGGCTTTCATTGTGAATAGGAATCATTGGCCTCCTACCGTCTCGAGAGACGATGGCTGCACCAGAAATGTAGTCACTGCCGGACATTGCACTTCCTGCTGTGACTGTGTAGACTGATGCTGGAGTGGCAATCTTTTCTGCATGTGGGACAGATATAGGTAGATGCTGCTTGGTTTACAGAATTTGATTTGCATGTGGCTCTTTTTCTCCTCAGTGAGTCAATGCGGCTTCTCTCTGCTTGTTTCACCCCTCTCTGAATGGCAGATTTCCAGGGTCCATGTGAGTCCACAAGGCTTTCCCAGGACAGCACATTAACTCACTCTAGCCACAGTCAAAATGACCGGGTTTCCCTCTCAAATCGCACTATTTTAAGCAGTTTTTAAAAAATCACAAAAAATCAACCACTCACCCTACAAACATAAAACACATACCAGTGGACAGATATAACAATGAATTTACTAAAAATGCTTACCTTAAGTGAAGGAACCACATGGTTTTGATGATATAGGTAATCCAATATGATACACATTGGCAGGAAAACAAATTTTTTTTTTTAACACAGGTAATCCACTTCTTCATGCTCTGAATCCTCCTACACTGGTTCAGTCACACTCCTGTACTCTTGGTTTGATGTGCTTATGATACTATTTATGCATGCTGTATAAAAAATAAAAAAATAAAATAAAAAGAGATTTGATGAGAACATATTGGAAAAAAACACAAAAAACTGATTGCTGCTTGCAGTCTTGAAAAACACACTGGAAAACATTTGCAGGACTGTACACTCATTGGAAAAAACACCACACATACACTTTTTTTTACACAATGCACACACTGTAGACACTTCAGTGACACTGTTACTTGCTGAAGTCTTGTTTGGTGTGGTAGATTTCAAAACAGGGCACAGCACATAGGGCTTTCTGGCACTGTCGACACTGAAACTTGGTGCGCTGCACCCTGTTCTTCAGGTGCTCTCTGGTAGCTCCTCTTGCCTTCTCCTTGGCGTAGCACACAACACAGTGCCTGTAGCCTGTGTTTTCCATAAAGTGTTGGTGCTTGCAGTCAAGGCGGTTGACTTCCTCGTTGACCGGGGCAGCAGCACGACTCCGCTCCTCACCATCCTCAACTGGAAGACTGGCGAGGTTGTAGCATACAGAAATGGCAAATTGTTCCAGTGTCAGTGGTTTTTTCCCCAGACTCCTCTGCAGCTTGTTGTAGAGGCAGTGAGACTGGATCATTGTGAGGGTCAAAAGGTGGAAGGCCAGCTTCTTCCACCACTTGATGGTCTTCCGGTGCATAGGCATGTATGAGATCATCTGGTCACTGCGGTCCACACCAGCCATATTGCCAATATAGTCGACAACAACCGTGGGTTTTCTTTTGTGTTCTGACCATGATCTCACTGCGGCCATTTCAGGTATGTGCTGAGTTGTTATAATATGCACACCCCTCTTGTCCTTCCACCTAATGACCATCACCTGATTCAGTCTCCTGTAGTCCATCTGGCCATGGGCGAAGGCTCCGGTCACCAAATCCTTTGGCATGCCCACCCGGTTAGCCCGCACAGTGCCTACACATCCAGTGTTGACAGCAGTGAGACTGTGGGCCAAGGTGGGTGAGCAGTAGTAGTTGTCCACATAAAGGACATAGCCGCAGTCTTGCAGTTGGTCCAGGAGCCTGAAGGCAACATCGTGGGGGTGGTTGCTGAGACCCGGCTTGTGGCAGTAAACCTCAAGGTTCCACACATACCCCGAGGAGCTCTCACACAGCTCATAGAGCTTGATGCCCCACTTTACCAGCTTGTCCTTCATGTAGACCTGGAAAGATGACCGGCCTCTCCAGGGGCAAAGGGCCTCATCGATGCAAATATTCTGCTCTGGGATGTACACAGTCTTGAAGAGCTGAAACATGCAAACAGTTTTTACTATTGTGGACAATCACAATATGTATGATACAGCAAACCATCACCACTACTTCAGCTAATACTACCACTATCTACTAACATTTGCTATCATTTGAACTGATAATATTTAACAAGTGGGGAAGAATAAATAATATAACACACACACACACACACACACACACAAGCATGCACACACACACACACACACACACACATTCAAAACAAACACACAAAAAAGAAAATAACTTACATGCACAAGGTGGTCAATCAATGGTCTCAGCTTGTGGAGTGGATCATGGTCAGGATGGTTTTGCTCCAGGAATGTAGAGTTGTCGTTCAGGTGGAAGAACGACAGGATGGCTCTGAACCTGTTGCGTTTCAACAGCTTGGAGGCAAATCCAGTCTTCATAACTGGATTTGTACACCAGTAGTCCACTATCCTTGGTTTCTTTACTATCCCCATGTGGATGAGGATAGCCAGAAATTTTCTAATTTCATCCAGTGTCACAGGCTTCCAGGTGTTGAACTGTGACCATGGTGAAAGTTCTTCTCTTTGCTGTACCTGCTGGATATTTTTTGCAGCATAACGGTTTGTCTCTGTTTTCATGTGTTTTAGTATACTTTTATCAATGAAGAGACTGTAAAAATCAATTGGTTTGCAGTCCTCCCAAGGCGGCAATTTGAGGGGGCCCTGAAATCCTGGTGTCAAACCGAAGGGTGGGTTGAGTGGAAAATTGGCCAAATTTCTACTCCAGTCATACATATAATCTGGATCTATATGATCATCAAACAGATTGTCCTGATCTATTTCCATCTCCTCGGGTTCTTCTCCATTAGTTGGAGAATCAGCCGCTGCAGCAGGCGCACGTGTTGGTGTCGAGTTTCGCTGACCATTCATTCCGCCTTCATCATCGTCAGTGTCAGCGACTTCGTCATCGTTTTCGTCAGGAATATAGTCAGAATCAGAGTCCGAAATTTCGTCACCTGCATCGTCGAACATTCCAACAACAGCATCTTCATCATCAGACCTGGTTTCATGAATCAATTCGAGTGCTTGAGCCATTCTTATGTTCCGCACGAACCGGTTTTGTCTTAGAGTTGCCATGTTGAAAACCAAATGGTGTTGTGGATTTGGGTGGTCCGCTTCACAAACAAAGAAAACTGCTATAGAATGAACGAACAACGGTCTAAGGGAAGGAACTCGCAAGAAAAGTGAGTTATCTGAAAATTGTGAGTTATCGCCCTTAAAGTAAGATCGGTAACGTTAAAAAAGGATCAAAACCTGTCATAACAATGCGTCCGACAGGCTTTCAAGTGAGCGGAATAGCGTCGCAAACCGGCAGCCGAACAGATGTTGTTGAGTTAATACCTGTATTTTCAGGTCCCCTTTGCAAGCTTCTTTGAGTCTTAGTCGGGGTCGGCCTTGGGACCTAGATCCCTCTGATAGTTATCCATACAGCAGGTCTTTAGGGATGCGGCCTTCATCCATTCGGCGAACATGACTGAGCCAGCGAAGACGGTGTTGACTCAGAAGAGTGAAGACAGTTGGCAAGCCTGCACACTCAAGCAAGCCTGCACACTCAAGCATTTCAGTATTTGGGATCTTGTCTTGCCATCGGATTCCAAGAATGCATCTCAGGCATCGGAGATGGAAACTGTTTAGTCTCTTCTCTTGGGTGGAATATGTGGTCCATGTTTCACTCGAGTTGAGCAGGGTGCTTAAAACGCAAGCTCTGTACACCTGCATCTTGGTGTTCACAGTTAATTTTTTTGTTTGACCACACCCTCTTGTGAAGTTTGGACATGACCCTGGCAGCCTTTGCAATTCTTGAGTTGATCTCTGGCTCGAGAGAAAGATTTGAAGTTATTGTCGACCCCAGATATTGAACACGGTCAACTGAGTTCAGCTTGTGGCTCCTAATGTGGATTGTTGGAGGAGAGTTAGTGCCCTGTCCCATCACTTCAGTATTTTTCAGGCTGATGGTGAGGCAAAATTCATTGTACGTGTGCGCAAGGCGGTCTATGAGTCTCTGAAGGGCCTCCTGTGTGTGTGTCACCAGTGCAGCAGCATCCGCAAAGAGTGCCTCTCTGATGGTGACATGCCTGACTTTGGTCTTGGCTCTGAGTCTGGTCAGGTTGAAGAGCTTTCTGTCAGATCTTGTTTGTCGGTAAACTTCATCTTCATTGCTTGCGGACACATATGACAGAAGCATGGAGAAAAATATGCCAAAAAGTGTTGGGGTGAGCACGCAACTGTGCTTGATACCACTGCTTATTTGGAACAGGTCAGACATTTCTCCATTGTTGCACACTGTGCTGTACATGTCCTTGTGAAAAGATTTGACAATGGCCAGTAATTTCGGGGGACAGCCTATCATATGGCTTTCTCATTCATTTTGCCAGTTCCATGATGTCCGATTATAGAAGGCCAGGCTTCGAAGTCAGCTCCCACCCTTGCATTGAGATCTCCCAAGATGTAAAGACCTTTGTTGGGCACACTTCTGACTACTGAATCGAGAGCATCATAGAACTGGTCCTTCTCGTATGTGGTACAGCTTAGGGTTGGAATGTAAGCGCAAACAAAGTTGGCTGTGCCGGTTCTTGTTGTCATTTTCATGGTCAGGAGCCTCTCAGAACCTCCAGTTGGCAGTTCGATGGCTGACAACAAAGAGTTCCTCATGGCAAAACCCACGCAGTGCATGTGTGCCTCTTCTGAACTCTTCCCCTGCCAGAAGAATGTGTAGAGATCCATCCTCTGGCATTCTTGTCTCTTGCAGAGCAGCAATGTTGATGTTAAGACAGCTTAGTTCTCTGTCAATTACGGCAGTCTTTCATAGGTCGTCCATTGACTGCGGATCGCTGTTGAAATGTGGACACATTGTTCTTACATTACAGCTTGCAGTCTGAAAAGCTGGCATCTTCCTCTTAGTTTTTCTTTTGTCTGGTGCTGGAATTTACAGCCTGCCTGTTGATTTCTCTAAAGTTCCAAGCACTCAATGGAGCAAGCAGGCTGTGGCGGGGTAGTACCTTATTGGCTGGGGGCTGCCCAGCTTCAGGCGGGCGATAACAACCCAGTGGAATCTGAGAATTCCTCCCACCAACAAGAGCAACCCATGGCACCCAGCTCTATGCCAAACAAGCCTCGGCTTATAACCAGTAACTGCTGCTCTGCGTGTTGTGTCAACACTGACTCAGTGAAGCTGGAGTGACCTCTTCAGGTGCAGGCCTGGGCAGATTGATATGGAGGACAAGCTGTTTCCTTTGTAGCAAGTCCTCCCTCTCCTTGCCTCTAGCTGACTCCAGAGGAAAGGCAGAAGTTAATACGCCTGGCACCAGGGACGACACAGGAGCTGCTGGAAAGGAGTTGGTTACAACTCAAGACTGCCACAGGGACTCCAACTCCAAATTTTCTGTCAGGGTTTACTCCCTTAGCCTTTTCCTGAAGAAGATGTAGCCACAAGGCAGCATTGGTTTGAGCATGGAGTTGTCCTTCTCCTGGACGAACAGCCTTCCGTGGCTAACAACTTCATCTGTTTGGGTTTGAAAATTCTCCTACATGAACTGCCTTCGAAGGCTAACAAGCTCCATCTACCCAGGCTAGTGTTTTTGAGGTGACCAATTTCTTCCTAGATGTTTCTGTTGTGGGACATATTGGGCTTTTTATAGAGAAGACAGTGCCACCTGAACCCTCAACCCATCCTGGTAGACAACACCGCCAGTTTGTCCTTATATACTAGCAAGCCAGCTTATTCGGGGCTACCTCCATATCTGGAGGCCATCCACTATCCGCAGCCTGTGACCCACTGCGTTTGGGATGGTTGCCTTTGAATAATAATAATAATAATAATGGATACTTATATAGCACACTATCCAGAAATCTGCTCTAGGTGCTTTACAAAAACGCTTTTGATAACATAAAACATTATATCTATGTTACATACACACACCAAAATGTGACCACACACACACACACACACACGCACGCACGCACGCACGCACACACACACACACACACACACACTGCATACATACATTTTAACATACATGTGTATCTAACAGGTACCCTAACACATACGCACACATAGGCAGGCACAAACTTACATAAACACACGCACACACAATACACATTCATATACATGCATGTAGTTGTGGACCTGCCACAATTGAACTTATTGCTGAGGGAAAAGGTGAGTTTTGAGACGAGATTTAAAAGATGCGAGGGAATCAGAATGACGGAGATTATCAGGGAGCTTGTTCCACATCTTTGGCGATTGAAAAGAAAACGATCTGTGTCCATAGGTCTTACTTCTGACGTGAGGTATCCTGAGAAGTCGAGTATCAGAGGGAGAACGGAGCTGGCGAGACGGGGTATAGATATGGATGAGTTCAGAAAGATACTTGGGGCCAGATCCGTTGACTGCAGAAAAGGTCAGAGTGGATAGCTTATAGTCTATTCAATCAGAAACAGGCAACCAGTGGAGAGACTGAAGGAGAGGAGAAACATGGTCAAATTTAGAAGCTCTGCAAATGAGTCTGGCAGCGTTATTCTGAATTCGTTGGAGTCTGTTTAACAGGTATTTGGGAAGGCCGGCCAAAAGAGAGTTGCATCCCATTGAATAGGAATAAGGGTGTATTATTTGTGAGACTGAGTGGGTACACACATCTTGATTTGTTTGATTTTAATGGGGGGGGGGGGGGGGGGGGCATTATGTGCAGAAGCTTATCAACTGTGCATACAATACCAAAGGAGAACATGCCACACATTGTCAAAAGAAACTAAGTCACCATATTTTAAATGTATAATATTCATGACATGGGTTTATATATGGTGACACATGTAATGATGTATGATAAAATGGTAAAGGAAAGGTAAGAAATATAAAGGTAAGTGGGCAGTATATTCTAAGAAAGATTTAGAGTTTTTGAAATTATGTTGAAAAATACGCAGAATGTATACAGAAGTATATATAGAAAAATATTATAAGTAAACTCATACTACACAAGCTGACGTTGATGATAAGTCATAGAAAGCGAAAGTAAAGTGTTTATTTTATTTCATTTCATTTATTCCTTCTGTCATGCATCCATTCCACTATTCATGCATTCATCCATCAACATGTTGGATAGCAAAATGTAAGTGAAAATTGAGTCCTGTTAGTGTTTAAGGGGAAAGACATATTATGTAAGAAATGAGAATCTTCTATTTCTTCACATTTTAGAAAGTCTTTTGGGGGGGAGATGTTAAAACTAAAAAGTTAAAATACCTAACCTTTTTATGTTCAAGTCATGACAAAGATACATTGACTGTTTTTGATTGTAATTGAGATACAGTAAATCATTTACTTTTTGATACTCCTTGGAAAATTGTACATCTATTAATGTAGATTTGACAAATGCAGGCCTAACTTAGCAGCTTTTGGAAGATACATTTCCTGGCACTGCAGAATAGAAGAATACAATGCAATGTACAGGACTTTGAAATTTAACAATGTGGCTGTCTTGTAACACATCAGTTATAGATATTTCTTAAATGTATAAATGTTGAATAGTAACACTGTTAAATGTATGTCTGAAAGAGATATTCATGGATGTGATGTATTTGATACATGGAAGTTTTGTTCTTTTCTTGTCAGATTATCATTCAAATAAAAGCATTTATTAGTAGCGTGCTTTTTCTATTCATGTGTGTGTTTGTTTCTTTATTTATTCAGTCAGTTATTTTCTTTTTTCACCGTCTTTTTCTTCATTATATGTTACAAAATAGAAATACCATTGCAAGTAAGTTGTCACTGCGAATGCTTTATGTCATTTTCCTGATTGTCAGGCATAGGTGGCACATGCATTTTAAATCTGAAAATGAGTTCACACATTCCCAACTTGGGTGTTATGTTCAAGTATCTTTGAAGCTCCATGGCTTCATAAAACAGTCAGTTTTCATTTCCATTTTCTCTATTTCTTCAGTTGTTTTTTTTATAGATGTGCCAGCAGTCCACAGCTCCCTTCCCTACTACAGCTCCTGTGCCTTCAGTGGTGCTTGTCGTAGAAGTTGGTCCAGTGGAGTCCATAGCAGTCCCTCTTCCAAGACCAGAGTGTTTGCCCACAGACTTTGAATCTGAAGAAGACAAGAAACACACATGATTTGTTAGTATTCATCTCGTGTTTGGGAGGTTTTCAAATGTCAGATGGTTGTTGTGTATTGTTAATGTATTAAAGACAGTTTCTGCAACCAAGGAGTGTGACATTGATCAGTGGAAATGCTCGTAGAAGATCATATACACACTAACACAATGAACTGTGCTGATCACACACACACACACACACACACAGATGAAATAAAGGATGGAGTGGTTGGTGGTTGTGTTTTTTTTTAATACCTATATTGTTCTATTTGAAGCCAGTAAAATGTGTTCTTGGAAATGTTTATGTGTGTGAGCGCACTGATTGTGTGCATGTGTGTATGCACCAATGTGTGTATTGTGCACACACATGTATATGTTGTATACTCACAAGTGTGTTTATTTGTTCTGTTCACACTCAGACACACTACACACACAGTGTAGTACTGTTAGAGTTGTTAAATTCTTAATTAAATATGACAAAGTGGAGTAAAGATTAACCTTTTTTTTTTATCTTACAAAAAATATCTTGACCTGCATTGTGAAGATGAATCCACAACTAGTTGCCTCTTCTGCCAGCACCAGAACATGTGCAGTGATGGCCTAGCGGTAGCGTGTCCGCCTAGGAAGCGAGTTAATCTGAGCGCACTGGTTCGAATCACGGCTCAGCCGCCGATATTTTCTCCCCCTCCACTAGACCTTGAGTGGTAGTCTGGACGCTAGTCATTTGGATGAGACGATAAATCGAGGTCCCGTGTGCAGCATGCACTTAGCACACGTAAAAGAACCCACTGCAACAAAAGGGTTGCTCTTGGCAAAATTCTATAGAAAAAATCCACTTTGATAGGAAAAACAAATAAAACTGCACACAGGAAAAAATACACACACACACACACAAAAAGGGTGGTACTGTAGTATAGCTATGCGCTCTCCCTGGGGAGAGCAGCCCGAATTTCACACAGAGAAATCTTGTGATAAAAAGAAATACAAAAATTGTTGATCACCTCCTGAAAACTGTAATTTTTCATTTTTATTCTTCCTGTGTCAAAGTAATTTCAGACAAATATGTACTTATGTAGACATACCCATCATATATATATGTGTGTGTGTGTGTGTATACAGTCGCAGAATGTGAGCTAACTGGCCATATAATCTTACAACCAGAAATGATAATTATTAAAAAATCCCACAAAACAACACAAACATATACATAATCCCCAAACATTTTAAACTGAATCAACATCTAACAACCAACCTTTTTTTTCTTTCAAAACAAAACCAGCATGTAGATGCAGTGGTATAATTAACAACAGCCATTAGAATCTACTTAAAATCTTTCATATAATACAATATATATATTTGGAATCTTACCTTGTGCATTAAAATGATGGAATTGTTCTTGCCAATGGTGCCAAACACTGCATGCATGCCAATTTGTATCAACCATTGCCAGTCTGGGTAGCCTGTTCGTTTCTTTGATTGATACTGATGATTGAGGTCACTCCAGGCAGGAATGATCTAGGGATTGCCGTAGGTTATTTCTTTTTTATGTGTTCAACAGTCTGAGTGCAGTTGCATCAATCGTGAATTCATGGCAGCTGCAATTTCTTGCCACAGCTTCCCTTTTTACTCTGTTGTCACCATTGATCCCAGGCAGTCAAACATTGTCTCCAGAGTATTCGTAAACTTTCCATGAAATTTACCATTCTTGAGCGATTTGCACATCGTGATCTGCCATATTTCTCAAATCTAATGTGAAAGGCCATTGCATTGGTCCATTGCAGGTAATGTGATGACGTATGTGAGATGCGTGCTGGGCTTCTCCCCAAAACTTAAAATAAATGCCTGTGACACAGATTGTTCCTGTGTTTGCCTCTGAGTTCGCTTGTACAACTTGATTCCTGAAGCACTGTAAGGTGAACATAGCCACTTTGCTTAGGCCCTAACTTAACGTATGTTCACTTTTAAGGAACGTTTGTGCATCCCACCTCCGGACTCACTGTTGTACCGGATGATGCTTATGACACAAGCCCTGCTTGTTAAGCTCATTGTCAAGAGTGACATAGTCTGATTTTGTTACATCCAGGAACACAAAGTCTTGGACAACATGTTCATTGAGATTTTAATGTCATTTAGAGATTCCATGCCCTGTCCCATGACCTGTGTTTTCTTCAGACTGATGATGAATCTGAAGCAGCAAAACCAGCTCACATGAGTTGCTGAAGGTCTTCAGCTGAGTCGGCAGTGACTGCTACAACGTCTACAAAAAAGGAAGTCCCTTAGGCCTTTCAGCTGAACTTTGCTGTGTCTGTTGAGGTTGAACAGCTTTCCATTTGACCTAGTCCAGTGATAGATGCCTTCTGTGGTAGATCCAGAGGTGTGCTTCAGCACAATAGCCCCAAATAGTGTGGAAGTGAGATGCAGCCCTGTTTCACTCCACTTCAGATGTCAAAGGTTTCTGATTTTTAGACATCAAAGACCATGGTACCCTTTTTATCTTCATGGAAATTATTTTGATGCTGAGGAGCCTGGCTGGGTAGATCTTGAAGAGGCGGTCTTTGCTACCAAATAAAAAGTCTTCTTGAAAACAGTGACTGCCTTTTGTTACTTGCATTTTTCCTGGAGCTGTCTGAGGGAGAAGACATTGTGAGTGGTGGACCTGCTGGCTCGGGAATCACATAACGATTCAGAGCAGACTGTAACTGCAAGCCTCTTCAATGAAACTCAAGCAAAGGGCTTCCTGGTGATACTGAGGAGAAAAATTCCACAGTAGTTTCTAAAGTCACTCCTGCCACCCTTGTTTTTGTTTAGTGTGATGTAAGCATCCCTCATCTTGTGGCATTATACCTTCTCTACATCAGAGGATTTCATGCAGCTAAGTGATCAGGGTTCCTTTGCTGCAAATGGGATAACATCTTTCCCAGACGCTTTGCCAAAGGAGAGACAGTCCTCAGCCTCACTGACTTCAACGAGGGTTGATTCTTCACCTATTATCCCAACAAAGATAGGCACTATGGTACTCAGGGCATCTTCAGAGACCTTGTTCTCCTTTGTTTATAGCTTCAAGAAGTGCTGCATCTGTTGTGTCAAATCCTGGATTTTCTCACCTGTGACAGACTACAGAAGGGTAGTTTCCTTTGAGTCAGACCCAGTGCCTGCTTGATTCTGTCATTCATTCCCTTGAAGATGCCAGTATCAAGGACAGACTATGTATGCAGCCAGGCCTTTCGTCTCTTTGACAGGTGTTATTTTTGTCCTTTTTTCAGCATGAGCTCAAACCAATATGCTGATAAGCTAAAGATGGACATGGCAGTGTTCCCATCTATCATGGCATTAGTTCTGGATGGGCCTGGAAGAGATTCTTCCCAACGCATATGCAAATTCTTTCACTTTCTCCTGGTCACATGTGTTGCCTTCCTTTCTCATGTACAATTTCTTTGCCCGCAGATTGACCCAGCTGTGCACCAGGGAATGGTCATTGTCACAATCAGCACTGTGGTTGCTGCATGTTAGCTTGACACCGGGTTGGCTGGAGTATCTTGTAAGAATCAGGTCGAATTGATGCCTGGATCAAAGGTGTTTCCAGGAGAATGTTTTGAGGCTTCATGATGAAAAAATATGTTGCTTGTGCAGAAACTATGATGATAACAGAGCTGCAGCAGGCATTTCCCATTCTCATTCATCCTCCCAGAGCTGAACAGACCCAAATAGGCAAGCTAGAACTTGTGATTGGTGCTTTCTCTGAAGTCACCAAGGATGAACAGTCACTCTCTTTCTCGGACATTTCTGATGACCATGCTATGGTCATCATAGAATTTGTCTTTAGCTTCTGCTGAGGAAGTCACCATTGGTGCATTGGCATTGATGAGACTGGCTAGTCCCACTGAAGAGTGGAGGCAGAGAAATGAGAGTTCCTTCTGTAGGTGGATGACAGATCCCAGCAGGCTGTTTCTGATGCAAATCCCATTCTGTGTCCCCTGGTCTCATCTGGTAGTTTCCCTTGCCAGAAAAAGGATGATTCCTTTTCTCACAAAGACCCTGATCCTGCCAGCCAAGCCTCTTGCAGAGTGATTATTTCCATCTGCAATTTGCACTATTCCATGCCAGTGTTTGCTGGTCTTGAGATGGTTGTTCATTTCCTGAAGGTTGTGAAAGAAATCTGCTCCCACTGTCCTGATGTTCCAAGTGCCCAAGTATATGGTGGGGTTTTCTTCTTTCTGTTGTCCGGTATACAGTTGATCTGTTATGGTTTTCACTCCAAACCCCATGCACCCTCTAAACCCCATGCACCCAGTGTGGTTAATGGACTGTGACAAGGCAGCACATTATTGGCTTGGGATTACACAGCTTGAGGTAGACTGTAGCTGCCCAGTGAGGTGTGAAGACCTCTTCCGCAGTTGGAAGCAGCAGCTGGCATCAGGATTATAAAAAAAAAAAAAAATTGGGGGGAGTGGGTTAATTCCCAAAGTCTTTTCCATGGGTGGTTTGAAATCAGTGTTTCCCATCAGTCAAATGAGGTATCAGAAAATGTTAACAAGCTGTATTTGCCCAAAGCAACTGGTTTCGGAATGCCAGTGACCTGCCACTCCTGTCTGTAGAAACAGTTCCATTGGGCTTCAAAGCTGAGCCATGCATGAAGGCCAGAAGTTGGACTTTGCTTTCAGAGGCTGTCTGGGCTTGGTTGTGATGCACACATAGGGAGCATTGTTATTAAAGAGAAGTGATAACTTATCTTCACTTGACCCCCCACCCCCAACCCACCACCCATGCTCCACTCTCATATACACACTTAAGACAGAGCTGCTTTACAGTTAAAAACAATTTCTTTCTCACTTAGTGCAGCATGATAATGTTGATTCATTCTGCCTAAAACCATCGGTAGACCACAGCCCTAGCATGCTTTGCAGCAGAGGGAAAACTGGGTCACCACCTACCTTCTTTAAGATATCATAACTTTGCTTCTTATTCAGTTGCCTTCATTTTTTTTCTTTCTTTCTTTTTTATGGACAAAGAAGGTAGATTGTGACAGTCTTGTTTATCTGTATGTACACTTTGACTGCATTTTGAAATCAATAGAAAATAAAAATTCCTGTACTTCTGAGTAGTTTTTATATATTCTTGAGTTATTTTCAAAACAAAACATATCTCTGTTCAACAAAACCATGAAGACACAGACGGTAATATTACTTTAAACCGCCTCTGAATGCCCGGACTCTAGTAAACCACCCTTTCGTGCTGGAACATAATCTTTTCAATGATTCCTACTGCTTGATCTCCAAAAAATGTTTAATTTCCTTCTGGTATTTTTCTTTGCTTCTTTACATTCATCATTTAACTATTCTGAGCATAGTTTTGCTTTGCCAGAATAACATTTTGCAACCATCCAAATACCAATATCATTCAGACATTTGACAAACAGGGATAAAGCTTCCCTGGTACTAAGTTCAAGAGTAGCACTTGCTGTCTGCAGCATTTTCTGAATATCATTTCTTTTCCATTTTCTAATTAACTGTACCCCTTTTTCTGCTTTCCAAACATTTTCATGAACATTATAGAATTCTCTGCTGATTCCGGCTTTTCTTCTTTTATCACATCAATTCCTGCCAGCAAACATATCAAAACTACCAGCAAGTGATTAGACACTGACACATCAAAATGCCAGTGAAACAATATAAAGATCTTTAGAAATAATGGATTAATCAACTACACTGAATCCTGAACTCATGCAATAAAGCATATTTCACGCTCGATAAGAGAGCGGACTAGAAACCCCCACCCAGCCCAGCACTAACACCCAGACAACACAAAAACAGACTACAACAATGCAGGGTTCACATACATTTGTTTAATCACACACCTAGCTTGCCCACAAACAATCACCACAACCCCAGCTGCAACAACACTTAAATAACAGAATGGGTAAATATAACACACACACACACACACACACACACACAAAACCACAAAAAAACCCTAGAGCTTTAAATTAAGATATGAAACAAGCACAACGTTGATGTAGTGATGATGAAGTAGTGACGACGACGACGAACAGTAAGTGACGACGACGAAGAACAGTGACGACGAACACGAAGAACGGCGACGACGAACACGAAGAACAGTGACGACAAAGACGAACAGTAAGTTACGACGACGTAGAACAGTGACGACAGACGCGAAGAACAGCGACGACGAACACGAACAGTGACGCCGAAGACGAAGAGCAGTGACGACGAAGACGAAGAGCAGAACACCCAGACAGCTGAGCGCCAGGCCAGAGAACGCTGGCGACGGAAGCCAGCGGCAGGCGGCAGCAGCCAACGGAAGCCTGGACCAAGGAAGTCAAAGGCGGGCAGAGGGGTTCCCGGGGAGACAGTGGAGGGTCAGTGGAAGAGTAGGGAAGTCCGTGGATAAACACGAAAGCGGGAACACTGAAAACACTGTATATAGCCTATTATCCACTGGTAGGATTCACTCTTGGACAAACCCAATTAAACAACCTAAATGTACCTAGCCCAGAATTCGTAAAGAAAACAAATCTTACAAAATTTCAGTTTAACCCCTCCCTGATTAACACATGGGCTACATAATAGTTCAATTTTACTCAGCTGCGCTATTTCGGAAGTTTAAAAGGCTGACAACAACCACACCCAAGAGCAAGGGTAACGGAAAAGGATAAGGGGGTAGTTTGGAATATTCTAGCTTATGTATCATATATAATACAGTGACACACATACACACACATTAATAGAACTAACAACTGAAGGGGTTCACAAGGAAAACTTAAATCTAGATTTTACAGTTGAACCCTTTCAACACACGTAACTATTTTATCACATTCTTATAGAATTTTATGTCTAAAATGCATACGCATCCTTCAAATGCACATAAAATCGCAAAATATATTTACTTAAACATTCACTCCCTCCTCTCTCTCTCTTTCTCATACATAGACATGAACGCAAGACAAACAGACAGAACACAGGTTAGGACTGTCTTTACAGTCTCCTCTTACCTTCCAGAGAGGTACCACTACCCCCAGGCTGGAAGTTCACACAGAGCACACAGAGACCACGACCACTCGGAGGAAACTGATCCCCACTACAAGCGTCCAGACGCGCAAACAGCCCTGAAGAGAGCCAAAGACTGGCACGGCTGCCTCCTCTGACAGTCGCGGGCGAAAAGCCCAGAATCTTGTCATTTGTTGACAAGGAAGAGGCTGATCTCAGTTCAGTGACAGCCTGAACTGAGACCGAGACAGACTGAGTATCTCGTGCAAACCGCACAACCCACACTGCTCTCTAGCTAGATGGGGTGGGTGAACGAGGGGGTTTAGCACTCATATCTGATTTTGCCAAATCATGGATAACTCCGTCATCCATAGAGACCATCAGGAAATGAAATCAAAATAAACATGGATTTGTATATTATTTCTGTGGGGCAAGTTTTTCAAGAAGATCACACAAAACGGAACATTTCAAAACAAAATATACTTCATATTCAATTGATTCTTTACACAACGGACATAAGAGGTCATAACTAAGTACTTTTTTTATAAAGTATCTGTGGGTCTTTTATTTCATATACCAAGTCTAAATCTCGAAAAAATGAATCTGAGATGTCTGTCCATATCAAACAAAAGGTAATTCTTCACTAAATGAGTAGAGACATAACCTTTATAAATACCAAACCTGTAACTACATTGAATATGATCTTCCCAGTTTTGCCATCTACAACTGATTATGCGTTGGCGAAGAGTTTGCAAAGATATATTATCCAAACCTACATTTGGAAGTCCCAAACATACCCAAACACAAGAACATACCCAAACACAAGTTCACAGATACATATCCATACATTTGACACCCATTTTCTTTGCCGCTTTAGTCTAAGTCATACAATACGTTATATGATTTTAGCGGCAGGTGATCCATTCTCATGTTTAGTAACTT